>NW_004955412.1:5032792-5049784 GCF_000276665.1 Chinchilla lanigera
ATGAAATTGAAACCCCTACTGCAAGACTTATGAAAAAAGATGAGACAAAATAAGGCAATTCCAGAGCTGTAGAGTGAAACATCATTGCATATCTTACAAACACTAAGAAATAATGGAAGGCTATTATAAACAAGATTATACTCAAATGAAAACTGAAAATTTCTTAGAAAAATATATCTTATCAAAACTAACACAGGAGGAAATAGGAACTCTTGCTAGCTTCTGATTAAATACTGAATCAGCATTTTAAAACTGTCCCATAAAGAAAGCAGTGTCAAATGGTTTCACTGGCAACCTCTACTAAATATTTCAAGAAGCAACTTTAGTATCAACTTATTCACAGAGTACTAAGAGGTTATGCTTTCCAATTATTTGTATGAGACCAACATAACCTTAATAGTAAATCGAATTGGACAGAGTAAGAAAAAAATAAGCCAAGCTCAGTGACTTGTGACAGTGTGGTCATGGACCTCCAGAAGTCCACACAGGTATTATCAAGCCAAATGAATATATACTAAAAGCCATGTAAACCTGGAATAAATTTACTTTATCCTAGGAATATACGGAAGATTTAATACATTTGAAAACAAAGATGATAATTATTGTATTAGCTGTGTAAAGAAAAAACCCAAAAGATCATCTGTATTCATCTGTACTCTTTGGCTTGAATTCTAAGTGAATAATCAGGAATATAGGCAAAGATTTTTGTAAGGCAGTCCTAATTTTTCTCCCATTTTTCTTTCTCTGCCTTTGTCATGTGACTTTGCAGTTCCTCCCACTAAAGAAGGAAGTTGATTTCTTCACTGTGCAACTTGTACAGCAGGAGGCACTAGCAGAAGTATTTCCCTATAGAAACTTCATTTAAGTCTGTTCCTAGTTACCACTTCAGAAAAACCTTGTTTGAATATCCAAGATAAAATAGTGTAACATTGGAAAAGAAATTCAGGGCATGACACTATCCTGTTTCCCAATTTTCTTTACAGCATGTGCCACCAGCTGACAGAAAGGATAACAATCTCTTCATCGCTGTCTTCCCTGACAGATCAGATCTATGACAGCAGAGACTGTTTCTGACTCCCTGCTAAATTCTTAGTGTCTAGGTAAAGCCCGGCACACAGCCATTGTTTGAAGATTATTTACTTTCTCAGCACTACCCCTTGGACCTTGGTGATTTAACTATTCTGATCTTTATTAATTTAGCAAAAACCAATGCACCAGAGCCTGACACATCTGGGGGCGGGACAATGTAAACCATAAAGTTAAGTGAAATAAGTAAGATACACAAGCTCAATTATCTCCTATATGAGAAACTCAAAGTACAAAGTCAAGAGCAAAATAAAAGACAGGTAACAGGAAACAGGCAGAATTTTTTCAAAAGGGAAGGGAACTAAGATGAAAAGAGAGGGAGAGGAACGGGGTAAGAAAAAAATTAATGTGTATTATACACGTGTGCTAACACTTCACAACAAAAGCAATTATTATGTACTAATTAAAACATTTTTAGCCAGGGATGTAGTTCAGTGGCACAAGTGTCTGCCCGGCAAGCCCAAATTCCTGAGTTCGATTCCCGGTACTCCCGCCTCAAAAAAAAAATTTTTTTTTAATTTTTTAAAGTACAGTTATTCTAACAAGCAAAAAACATGCCAAATGGTAGACCAGTTACTTAACACCACATTAAGGGAGTACTTATGCAGACAGAAAGGTACTTGCTGTTCTTTCCATACTCAGAGATGTGCAAATTGAATCTTCATAAAAGCCATGCAAAAGAATAGAAATGATAGATATATTTTGGAGAACTTGAAGAAGTTGTCAAGATAGAACTTTAAAGATATAATAAGAAGTGTAACCTGAGATAAAAAAAAAAATGAATGATGACTGCAGTCTACAAGGATAAAAATGCAGAAAGTATCTGCATATTGAATAAAATGTGTGTGAAAAGAAAATCACAGACACCAAAATATTCAATACAAAAATATAAAATACCTTCTACCATATTCTGCATAAGTGACCTATGAAATTCAGAAACTAAAGAAAAGAAAATGCATAAAACTATCTAATATTTTTCATTTATAACCAAAATATTTAGATGTTGTAAATGTGTTTGCTTGCACAGATTAAAGTATTGTCACTAACCGGGCAGATGATAAAGGATTTATCTTCATAGTGTGGCAACTTAATGTGTAATAGCACGGTTAGAAAGAAAAATGATAAATGCTCCACAAAAGCTGAATTCTGAGAATTATTTTCAAAGACATTACTCACTATGTAGAACATGCTCATCAATTTTGTTCTTGCCGTGTAGATGTTTTCATTGCATTAATGGAATAACTAGATTTTTGAAATAAAAAAAACTATGTACAACATGGAAAACAGCTTGCCTAGCTGAGCCTAAATTAGTCTAAGCTATTTTTTGTCTGTGAGTCTGTCTAGTAGGCCTTTGGGAGTTGGGGGGAAATATGGATAGGAAAATAAACTTGCTTTTTTCCCAGCTTAATGATACTGAAATGGCCCTAAAATACATTTAAAAAGGCTTTATGCTCCTGAGGTAATTTGGTTTTTGTCAATCACAGAGAAAAGAGAAAGGTGGAAAGTTTATTTTTACGGCACATTTCCTCCAGAGGATCCTCTCCAGGGTACGCACTGCGCCTTCCTCCAGACAGTGGGCTTGCAGAGGGCTGTCCATTCTAAGAGTGGATAAACACGCGCAGTTGGACGGAGAATCTGCTTCTTTCGGGAGAGAACAGCGGCCTGCAAGTGTGTCCTTAAGATTCCCCTGGCAGAGAAGCAAAGGGGAAACATTTCCATTTGTATGAGTGTGCGAGAAGGGGACCGCTAAGGTCATCGGATGTGAGAGGGAACCAGAGTGGTGGGGTCTTGAACCTCCCAGCTGATGTCCCGCGTAATGTGTTCCCAATCAAAGAGGATCAATTGGGATCAATCCACAGCACTTCCTTTTTATATTATGTACCAAATACTTATGTTAGAAAATACAGGCAGGTAAAAAGCTAAAAAGTACGGTCATAACCCTAATATAGCCATTGTTAACATTTGACTTACATGCTTCTGAAATTTTACCTTCCCATTTATACTGATCTTCTCTTTTATTAAAAAAAGGTACATTCAATAGACACTATTTTATGTCCAGCTATTTAACCTATCCCCAGATACTAAACATATCCATATATAATTTAAATATTGATTTCTAATAATATTGTATGGATTAAAGTATTCCATTACATGACTGTATCATACTAAATTAAGAATGAAGTTTTATGGTTTTATTAATTTTCTATTTTTCTTACTCATAAACTCAAACTCTTCCTTTTAATTTTTGTGATACTGGGGATCAAACCCAGGACTTTCACACTGGTCTACATGCCCAGTCCATGTTTGATCTTGAGGCAGGGTCTCAGTATCTTGCCCAGACTAACTTGAGCTTGCAATGATCCTGTCTCAGCCTCCCAGAGTGGTGAGATTATAGACAGGCACCATCATGCCTGGCTTCAAACTCTGTTGCCATGGCAAAAATGTGGGTTGGAGATGAACACGAAGGAAACAAAACCTGAAGACATACAGAACAGAGATAGGAATAAAAACTTGGACTCCAAAGTTTTTATTCAAATCAATTGAAATTAATGTTGATATCTGATATGCCACCAAGTACTATCTTCCAAGCTGGCACAAATTCATACATGTAATATAACTGCTTAATTCATCTGGAAATAATCTAAGTGCACTGAATTCCTGCTTACATTTCATTATTAACTCAGAGTTACCATGGAGGTCTATTACTGTTATCTAGAGGATTCCTTTCCTATTGGTAATCACATCAAAAAGAAAATGAAGTGTACTAAAGAATCCTAAATTTTTTTTCTCCTGACTCTCTTCCCATGTTACTTAATATTTGGAGGAAACCCTCTATGAGGGATCAAGTACAGCTTGAATGAAGCCCAAATATAAGGGGAGAGCTAGGTCTCTGAAGACCTGCTAGTTCCTTACTACCCCAATAAGTTAGGAAATCACAAAACTTTTTCTCTATAAGAATTCTCCATCAGAGTTAATTTAAGTAAATGTTTAGGGAATAATCATCCAAAGAGTTTTTAATGTAAGACATAGTGTGGCCAGGGGTGGTGGTACACCTGCAATCTCAGCACTCAATGGAGCTAAAGCAGGAGGATCACCAGGAGTTCGAGGCCAGCCTGGACTACATAAGCTAGCTCAAGGCTAGCCCGCCCTACATAGAAAGACCCTGTCTCAAAAAAAAAAAATTAAAACAAACAAAAATAAAGTAGTGTGAACTTCTTTAGTTTCCATTTTCTTTGATGCCCCTTTGCTAAATAAAGCCCCACTAATTACTATAGACAGAAGTATGTTACTTGTCATAAATTAAGTTTATTTGATGATACTTAAATTTAAATCAGAATTTTATTTCATTCCATATTTTCACTGCTACACTGATGAAGCTTTGTGTGTATTGTGAAAATCTAAAGCTGGATCCCAAAATTATGTTGGGTTGGAGTAGGAGACCTACCAAAATCTTTCTCCTTACCTCTCTAACACTGATTGTCAGAAATACCATTTTTGCTTTTTTTCACTTGACCTTACATTTAATGGAATCCCATATTTTCTATGTGCACTCAGGAATCATTCTTCATATATTACAGAAATGATGAGTTTTAAGTTGTTTATAGTTCTTTTAGCTTTATTGAGAAATCTCTGAAAAACCATACACTGGTCTTGTTACTCTGTGGCAAAGTAAAATCCACCTCCTCATTATGCTTCAGAAGCTTACGTGTTACCTCTTCTGGCTTCTTTTTCCCTCTTCTACCTCACGTGGTACACCTTCCTTTTAGTGCGTGCCTTTCCCACTGAATGTGTCTCTGTGACTGTAATTCAAGAGGGAACAGACTCAAGGGTGGTCCTCACCAGGCACGGATGTCTGGGGAGGCTCCCTCCTCCATCAGCGACAGGCCCAAGGTGATAGCGAGGCAGCTGTGGTACCACCTTCAAGCCACCAGAGATAGGAAACTACCCTGGGCATCTCAAAGCATATCACAAATGTTCTCCATCCTGTCTTTCAGCTCACTGGAAACTTCCTTGGGAGTTTAAAAATCACTTGCCTCCAGTGCAGTGTTCAAAGCCACTTACAGCTCTGCTCTTCTCCTTGCTGTAGCCCTCACTTTCATCTTTCCTGGGTTTGACCTAGGGTCTCATTTTTCATCCACCTAGGAGGAACTTCAGCTCATGATCTTATCTAAGAGATCATCACTCTCGGCCTTCACTATAGCTCCTTCTCTTAAGACTGACTTTCATACTCTGCTACCTTCCTGCAGGTGAGAGAGTGCGACACCACCGTCTCTCCTCCCCTCGAGTCCTCACCATCAGGCACATGGATAATATAAGGGCACACATGGAGAAATGCGCTGTCACATGAATAGCTTAGGTATTGGACACATCAGTACTTATTACTAGACAAAGCTTCTTCATCCTAATAAAGTGATTTAGAGTACAAACTTGAAGAAAATGAATGCACCTTGAAACCACAATGTTAAGCGAAATAAATCAGATGTAGAAGCTTAAATGTTGATGGTTCCTCTTAGATGAGAAACCCAAATGATTGTTAATGGGATAAATCATATCATTTCAGGAAAACAAAAATCAATAACAATTCTTCCCGTAAGTATTCATTCTATAAATAAATGAATAGCAAAATAAGAAAATAGCAAATTTTTTTAAAAAATAGGAAACAGAGATAGATCTTTTGCAAATGGGAAAAGAACCAAGAAATGGGGTGGCATGCAAAAAAAATTAAGATGTGTCATGTACATATAGCAGCTACCCACAATGAATGTAATTATATATTGAAACATGTGCTAATATAATTAAATAAACTCTGCATTAAACCTTTGAGCATTAAAAAAGAATAGAAATCCGTTGCTGTCTTTCAGTCTACCAAAACTCATTTTCTTAAATTTTGTAACAAAGCTCACATGCCTGGGGCTGGGGATTTAGCTCAGCTACACGCACCTGCCTGGCAGGCGCAAGGTCATGAGTTCGATTCCCAGTACTGCAAAAAAACCCAAAGCTCACAAGCACATTTTTCAGGAAGAAAAGTAAGTGAAATTTCATAAGGCACTGGGCTCAGGAAATACCTTATTGTGAGGTTATTTGCCGGAAATAGTTTTATATACAAGGTCATATGCTGAGCATACCAGCGTCCTTAAACCGAGTTTATTTTCCAATGAATCTTTGTGGTTCTGTCTTCAGACCATTTTCTCAGTGTGCATTTTGAACATTTCACGCAGATGGCCTCTGTTTAAAGTCCAGTGTAACTGAAAAAATCCAGCAGTTAGATAACCCAGACAGTCTCAACTTCATTTTGTTTTAAGCCCTTAAATATACTTAGGTCTGCCTTGTCTCTTCCTGAAGCAGCAAAAGATAAGCAAAGGTGACCTTTACCATTCCGCCTAAGCAGACCCTGTTGGCCTTAAGCCTCCTCTGAGGATTTACTGGTCATCCCACCGCTAGTCCTTTGATCCCTACTTCCTGCCTTCACCTGCCCCCATTTTCTTTGGCTTGCCTTTTCATATTCATGGAATTAATACTTACGGCAAGAATGGTATTAATTTTTGTTGCCCTGAAATGACATGATATATTCCATTAATAAGCAAAGTTTCAGTGGCACTTCCCATAGATGTTAAAAAACATCAAGGGCTTACTCTCTGCCTACCGGTGCAGAGAAATACAACATGCGTGCCATACTACAGTAGACAAAACAAGAAGCATTAAATGGTTCAAGAGGAAGGAAGTAAAGAAGGTAACTCGGAATCTGTAATTCGATTTTGTTTGTGACTAAGCACGTAAAACATCCCTGGAACAACACTTTCACCAATGCCATTCCTGTATTCGTGTCCTAAAACAAAGTTATTGTATGATACCTACCAATTATTGAGCAGTTGTGACATATTAGGAACTATGTGTACTAGACATGCCTATTCCAATATTTTAAGAAATTTGCCTGATTTTGTCAGACAGTTCAGCAGTAGACGTAAAATTCTAAGGCAGAGCTGCTTGAATCCAAAGCCCATGACCTGGGATGCATATTTTTATTCTAGTCCCAGTGATGAGCTAGGCAGGACAGTCTGATCGAGGACTGAAAGGGAGGACGCTTCCTAAGGCAGTGGCTGAGCAGCGCAGTAAGACATTCCATGAGGCAAGAGAGGTGAGCGGGGAGGTGGACAGCAAAGGGAACCCGAGCTCGGTAGAGCTGATGGGAAGGAGTACTCCCATCCCTCCTCCTGCCCCTTTCCCTCGCTTCCTCACTTCCTCAGCTATCTACTGGGGCTTGGTTCCATAGACGTCCCACATACCTATCAGAAATGTACACTTAAGCATGTCTGGATACTTATCGCTGGTAAAATTTTTAATAATCCCTACTAAAAGACGGAAATAATGAATTTTGCCTAAAAATACAAGTATAAAATTGAAGTAATATCCTCTGTTCTGAAAGACATCCATCCTATTATTTCAAAAACATTGCATTAAATATATTTTTTAAAATAGCCTTTTGTTTTTTAAGGCTAGATGGAAATATTCCTTGCAGTTCTAACATATTGTAGTCACAATTCTAAATGAAACAAGGTTGAGAGCAGGTGACTCAGGAAGATACTTCTAGTAGGCATGTACAGAAAGGGAGGGACAGAAATGTAGGAGTTCAAGAGGTGGTTAAGAAATTACCACAGTAATTCAGCTTGAGGTCAAGGTCCTGCAGTTATATGACCCCAATGGGAATAAAAGGGCTGGAATGTAAGGTGTATTTCAGAGGAAGAATCAGAATGATTTTATGTCACAAGAAGTAGATGGAAGAAAAAACTTATTAAAAGCATGTAATGATGGTATGACTAGCTAACTTGGTGTAGTACATTAAACCAACTGCCTTGAAATAAACCCTATAGGTTAATTTTCAGTGAAACTTCCATATCACCATAGAGAAAATGGTGTAAATGAAGCCTCACTAAACATAAGTAGTGCTTGAAATTGCTCAAAAGAAGAAACTGGGATGAGGGAAAGGAGAAAAAGAAAGAAGAAAGGGAAAATATATAAGTACACAGAAGGATAGCTGGGATAAATGTACTGCTGATGTCTAATGGTTTATTGAAAGGAACAGTTAATGCTTTACTTTTTGACCAATTTTGCATGCTTATGTCTGTAATCCAAACAACTAATCTGAAGACAGCAATATGCAATATAACAACCATTGTTGAATTCTTATCATCTTGTTTGGTGAAACATTTATAATTTTTTTGTTTTTATTAATTTTTATTCTCTTTAATGATTTGATCAGTCTTGCATTCTTACATCTGGTAATCTGACCAAATTCACTGAAGATAAAAATATGTAATATAACAACCACTGTTAATTTCTATCATTTTGTTCTGAAACCCTGTATCATCCTTATTGTTTTTGCTTTGTTTTGTTTTTGTCTATGTTGTTGGCATTTTGTTATCTTTTTTTAATTCTCTGTAAAATAAAAAAGAATTTCTAAACAAAAAAAAAAAACATAAGAACTGCTGTTATGGATTAATAGCTAATGGGCACAGTTCTGAGACCTTAGAAGGTTCTCAGTAACAATTATTTGATTCGTGCTGTAATATTTTTCTTAATCCCCCTAATGGTCGAATGTAGGCATAGGTAGCTCACTCTGTAAATGCAAAAGTTGATATGTAGAGAAGCTAATTTCACATGACTAGGACCTCATACAGCAAAGATCTGAATACTGACCACAAAGAAAGGGCACAAGCAGGCTGTCCTCTGTCAGAAGCAGTACTTGAAGCCCCATTTGCCTAATTCACTAGAGTAATGGAACAGAGAAAAACAGGATGGCCTTATCATCAAGAATATTCTGCAGTTAATTGGACAGAAGGAATAATTTCTAATGTTCTATACTGTAGTAGAATAACTATGGCTGACAAGTAACTTTATACATCAATTTATCAAATACAGAAAAATTTCAGTTTTTCTAACATGCACAAATAATGTTTGAGGTGATGGATTTGCCCATTACTGTGAAATGTACCCCCAAACTATGCGCAGTTCTGCATCACATAAAATAGAAAAATTTGAAAATAATATTCTGCAGTTAATTTAATGATAGTAGATTTGCACCGCTTACTTGATCCCTATTATATGTCAGCCAGTGTGCTAGGTCCTTGGCAACAGAAGACTTGTGGCAGGTAAGACAAACAATAACACTACAGGTTAGCAAAAAGTGCTTGAATCCGATGTCATTACTACCAATTTGCTATATGAGAAGAAACATATTTTTACTTCATAATCTGCAATGTGATAGCAGCAGATTTATATTACAAAGAGACTTCAAAGAAAATTTATTAAGAAAGAGAACTGAGATGCAGGAAACTATAAATTTTCCAAACAGCCACAGAAAAACATTGTGAATCATCATTTAATTAACAATGATAATTAATCCTGTTCTATATTTGCTAAGTCAGATATAATTTAATTATGACTGGTTGAAAGAGTCTCTTTTGTGTTCATGTATTATACCTGGTGCGTAAGAAATTGCAGTCTAGACTGCACTTAAGTTTTCCTTAAAAAAATGACCACTTGCTACTGGTGTATTCCTTCTCTCCCTAGGGCCCCACATGACCTCTGGCCCTTTAGCGGGGCCGTGCTTCTCCCTAGCACACACATAGTATATCCCTAACCCAACCCCCTTGACATGCCCTTCCTCAGACACACACCGAAGACAAGTACTACGCCAATGCCGGGTGTGATTTCCCTAAAATCTGCTTCTTTTTTATGCTTTCTGTGCCGGTATTTTAGCAAACATTTGGAGACTAACGTGAATCTTTACAGCTGTATGCTGAATCGCCAAATAAGCTGGATTTGGTTAGTGGGAAATACTCCCTAGAGACTGTAGTGGTAAGGAGGAAAAAAGGAGAAACCAACATGTTTCCCTCCCTCTGTGGGAGAGACTCTTTCTCCAGCAGGAGGGGCAGCTTCTCCATGGCTCCAGCCCTTCTTCTGTATGTTCGCCCTGCTTCCAGTTTTCACTGGGTATCCAGTATTAACACAGGCTCTCCCTCTCTCCCTCCAGCCAAAGATGGTAGTGGCTGCTGCTCATCTCTAGACAGCCTCTCTTCACTCTGTGTTCTTTGTAGATTTCCTACCACCTGCATAACCCATTTGAGCATCACGTTTCTCATTTTAAATCTCCAAAATGGCTTCTGTTCTCTCAGTGATCCCTCCCTGAGGAAATGTTCAAAACTGGGAATCTTTCACCAGTGTTAGGCACCATACTTTTTATGTTCATCTTTTTGTTAAATCCCCATAATAATCCAAAGAGAAAAGTGTACATTCATATGCTATAAAACCTCAAAGTCACACAGTAATTGCGAGTTCAGGTTAGAACTAAGGTACAATTACTTTGCCGTCATTTTCACTTATCAATTCTTGTGCTTCATTAGATCACAAGATCCTTAGAATTCTGGTCTATAAGTATTCTTTTGTGTGCTCCATGAGATCATCTCCACCAGTGGTTGAAAATGGTTTTGTAATGCTTCCTACCAAAAGGATCAAATATTGGAGCAGTATGGTAAAGGTTCAGTAATACTGTTTAACTGATTAGTTGTATGTGAAGGATTTTGCCAGAGGAAAGCTATCTTTTAAGAGCAAGTTTTGACCTTCCTTCTGCTTTCTCCCATTCCTGTCCTCTCACCCTATCTGACATCGGATAGGAGGAGAAGCGAGGCGGCACCACCACAATTAGCAATATTCCATCCTAGAAAAGTGTGGCTACCAAGGTTCACATCAAAGAGCAGAGCTTCCGACTTCAAGAAACAAAACAGAAATTTGACTCAGGATGGCAGAGCGGAGACAGAAATGGCAACAGGATGTCAGACACATGCCTGGATAATCTCTTTACGAAATGAACCATGAATTACTCAAAATAGGGCTGAGTCCAAAGAAAGAGTTGGGCAGTAATGAGAGGAATGCAAGTCTCAGCCAGCTGGCTTGGATACAGAGCAAGACGGCTGATAGAGCCCGAGCACCAGAGAGAGCAAAATCCTGGAACCCGAAAGACGGGGGAGGCTGGCGTCTGGGGGAGTGACCGTTTGTTCCTGCCACTGGAACACAAAGAAAAACCTAACACCTTCCAATATTTTATCCCATTGGTATGAACTATGTAAGACCCTTTGACCACACCTGGAGGTGACATCGTGTCTGGCACGGCTCCATTGCCCTACGAAGGCTGCTTGCAATAGGAAATAGTTTCGAGGTAGGCCTGAGGTGGGGGCTGACACTCTCCACTCAACTAGGAACTATACGAAATTCTAGAATTCGCTTTCCTTTCAAGGGAAATGGGATTGTTTTATCAGAAATCCCACAGTCACTCACATTCTTTAGTTGGAACAAAATAGTAGGTTTGGCCCAGGATAATGTTGGAAATATTGAAAATTGTCTTCTAACTCCTTTCCAAGAAAGAGTCATCTGCTCACTTTCCACTAGTACTGCCTTCCTCTTCTTTTCCCTACCTATCAAGAAATTGAGACCCTCTCTATTTAAGAAATAAAGGGGAAACTCAGTGACCAGTCCCACAGAGTATCTAGTAACTTGAGGAAAGGATTTGCAAGGAGAGATCGATAGAATCAAATTCTGCCTCCAAGTTTTGTGTGAATAAGTGCCACTAGACTTGGTAAGATGTGAGCTCTTGGGAACCCCTTTGCCAGATTTAAACCTATAAGAATAGAAATCAAATTAAAGTAAGTGGTTAAAAATACTTGTTTATGTTTCCTTTTAAAATCTTAGCTAAAAAATTGAGAGGAAAGGGTAGTGCTGGAGGAGGATCTGTTACTGACGGCAGAATGATACCTGAGCGCAGGTAGACTAATCAGACTTGCAAGGAAAGACATTCTTTCTTTGAGAAGAGAGGTAAGAAAATAATGGTGGTATGATAGAGTTGTGTAGCGTGGTAAATAGCAGCAGGAAACGTTCGTGACTAGTTTGACTTCAAATGTTTTGTCTGATTAGCCTCTTGTTAGCTCAAATGAAGATTATTAAAATAGTAATGGGGGCTGGGGATTTAGCTCAGCTGCATAGGGCCTGCCTGGCAAGCACAAGGTCATGAGTTCGACTCCGGGTACCAGAAAAAAATAAAAATAAAATAAAATAAAATAGTACTTATGCAGATCCTTGGTCTGTTCTCTCTCAAATCCATTTCTTGACTGTCTTTTCCTGTGCCCTGCATGATAATAAGCTACATTTCCTAGGATTTTCCTCTGGCCTTGTGGTAAGTTTCAGTGACTGGCAGCAAACATGAGAGACGGAGGACAGAGAAAGAAACCAAGACATTGCTTTCCCTCCCTCTTTCTCTTGCCTCTTCTGGTGTCTGGCACCAGTTACACCTTCACCAGGGCTCAAGATGGTACCGAGCAGTGTTCCTACCTCCCATCTACGAGTCCCCACCTTTCTCTCAGCAGCTTCCCAACCACCCTGGAGTCTCAGGTCTGGTGTGAAACCTTCTGATGCCTTCCTGCTGCTGCTAATCCCTACACGGTCTCACCACCGTCTTTGGGCTGTTTTACTCTCATGTAACCAATTTCTTTTACCAAGTTAACTCTGCTTGAGAGAACGAGAGTGATTTCTCTTTCCCAGCTGGATCTGACTGACAAAGCATCCATCCCCTCTAAGCTGTGTCCTGACTACATGGAAGGCAAGATACCAGTGCAGAACCAAATTAAGATTAACCATGTATCTTCTTTCTGAGAGAAGCACCCAACTATAGTCAAAGTTTCCCAAAATATAGACCGGCAACTAGGACAGTTTTGCTTTTTTCATGATTCCTGTTAATGATAACTGGCTATGACATGCCACATAGCTTTTTAAATTATTGTTTAATTATTGAATATAATTAACCAGTCATTCCATGGAAGAGCAGAAAGTACTGCTTGTAGATAGATCTCTAATCTATAAATAATGAAGGTCTGAGGATTATTGTGCTGGTGGATTGCTCTACATATTTCAGAACAACATAATATTATTGCTTAAACACCAGAAAAAGAATATAGGTGGCCTTCAGTTTCAAGAATATAGTATAATTATTTACATAGCATTTATATTGTATTATAAGGAATCTAGAGATGATACCTAGGAAAATATGTATAAGTTACAGGGCAATACTACACCATTCTTTCCAAGAGACTTGAGTATCTGAGGATTTGGGTATCAGCAAGGGGTTCTGGAACCAGCCTTTCATAGATATCAAAGGAAGATTATATTCCCTATAGTTTTACATAATAAAAACCAGGTTGTTTGTCTTGTAGATGCCGAGTTGAGAAATCCTCACACAGCAACTTCAACCCCTGTTGGCAAGTTGTTTATAAGTTTCTTGGGGTGGGATATAAGTCCTCCACAAAGGAGAGTAGGACTTCAAATTCCTGAAAGAAAATTTGGGAGGAAGAGAACAAGCCGCTCAGAGGAGAAAGAGAAGAGACTCCCTTCCATCAACCCAAGGGACATGGCGAAGAAAGAATTTGGAAACAGAAGCCCACCCTTGGTTTCTTCCATGGTGTTGGCTGGCACATTTGTGAAATAAATATCTTCAGTCTCTCCCCTGAAGTCTTCAGAAAATTTTATTTATTTGACTAACGTACTTATGTAAGTGGAATAGCTTCTTTGAATTCCACTTACATAAGTACGTTAGTCAAATAAATAAAAAGAAGCTAATAGAAGAAAGCAGGTAAATGGGGTAACTTTTAAGAAAAAGGGCATATAACTGAGCTTCTATAAATAGATTGTCCTCTTTGTATTCATCTGAATCTAAGACATGGAACGCTGTGTAAATAGAAGACTATGTTCATTCATCCACAAGTGGTCATCCCCTGGCCAGAGCAATGGGATGGACACACTCCATGTTCATACACTTCTAGAATCAGAAAATTAAGAAGTCAGCCTAAAATATTCCAATGAATTTTGAATTTTATGGAATGAAATTTTACTGCAATGCTGGGATTCGGTCTGGCTCACACAGATCTAAGGAGGCAGGAAGTAGGGTCAAGGTCAGAGAAAGGGATGATGGGAAGTATTAGTGTGGGTCACTTTTTCCATGAGCTGGCTCAGGAGGAAAAAAATAAAAGGCTCTCTCTTAAAAGTACATCATTTTTGTAATTTTTGGGCACTCACACGCTGATACTAATGTACAAGATTCCTTCCCGTGGCACCCAAGCAGTTCTCCAGCTATATTTATTTCGCTTGTCCAAAACACATGGGCTCTGAGACTGTGCGAGAGGGTGCCTACGTGCAGGAGGAGACGGCACGTTCTGAGAAAATACCACTGGACAGAGCCCTCTGCTTTGATGGCTCAGAGACATGATTGGGTCAGTGCCTCGAGGTGGTCAGACCCTGGGAACCTGACTCATGCTTACTAAAATATACCAAATGCTGGCACAAGCCAGTGAAAATAACTGTCACAGAGACAGAATACGTAGTGAGTCTGTGGTAAACAACATGGGAGGCTGCTGACACATAAAATGGGAAAACCCTCTGCTTCTGAGACCAGAGATATCTGGAAATGTTCTTACTAGCACAATTTTTTCCTGGGGGCAGACCTATGGGTGAATTCAAAATGCCCTTTTGAACAAGGGGAGTGACCCAGACTCTGTCACAGTCTACGGACTCCTGCCGGCCTCTCCTCACTACACGCGGAGGCACTGTCAAGATCGCACCAGAGACCCATTGGAGGTAGCAGGTACTGATGCGCTAATGAAGCAAAAATCTGCCTTTCATGAACAAGTCCCAGTTTGATCTGTATGTTTGGTTCCTAAGGTGGGCCACGATGAGGTGTGACTCCTTTAAGGTCTCTGTCTGGCAAAGGCTTACAGACCTGCTCAGAGCTTGTAGTTAGTCTAAGAAATCTTTTGGCTTATGAGTGCTGGTTGCACTCAGACAAATGTAGTAATGTGCAGTCATTGCCATTTTGTAGATCAAAGAAATGAGGTCCAGAATGTTCACTAAAGCCAAAGTCAGAAAATGGACTGGGAAGCCCTCCCCAGTGCCTAACACTGTCTACTGACGCCCAAGCCCTCCCTGCTCTGGGCATGAGTGTGACAGTTTCCACCCCACTGTCTTAAAAGTGAACCTTCAAAGGAGAACGAGGGCAGGGTGCTCACAAGCACTCACCACTCCTGCTAATCCAGAAGGAAGAAGCTTCAGCATGAATTCTGAAGAAAATTCCCACATGCCTTCCTACAAGTATTACACATCCAGATACATGATGAAGACAACTGCTGTCACCACGCCATGCCTCTCTGCTTGCAAAGTTCTTGGTATTGTGAGCATTTTCCACACCAAGTAACAGTCAGTAGAGTAGCATGTTCAGCTCACAGAATACAAGGAAATCAGTATGGAGATACCTCAGAAAACTAAAACTAAAAATTCCACTCAACACATCTATTTCCCTTCTAGATATCTTCACAAAACAGTTAAAGACATTATATTATACTGATACATCCACACCCATGTCTATAACAACAGCACAACCATAATAGCTAAATCCTGGAAGCAACCTGTATGTCCATCAACAGACGAATGGAGAGAGAAACTGTATTATACACAATGGAGTATTACTCTGCTGCAAAGAAAGATATACATGGATTATTTGTAGAAAAATGGATGATCTTTGAGACCATAATGCTAAGTGAAATAAATCAGACAAACTTAGATATCACATGACTTCTCCTATATGAATAAAGCAAAATAAAAGATAAATCACAGGAGACAGAAAGATAGATCTTTTGCAGAAAGGAAAGAGATACGGAAGGGTGTGCTCACTTCAGCAGTACTTACACTAAGAAATGGAAAGGAAGAGGAGGGGAAGGGGATGAGAAAAGAATTGAGATGTGCTGTGTGCATGTTCCAGTTCTCCACGGAGAGTGTGATCATTGTGTGCTGTAAATGCGTACTAAGCGAAGACTAAAAATTGAAAAAAAAAAAAAGAATAGAAAAGAGAAAAAAAAAATATTCATGTTCAAATCTCAACACTGCAAATTGCTGGCTATTTTTTCTTAGAAAATAATTTAAACTTCCTTAGCTTAATGTCTGTATCTATAAATATCACATAATAAAGATCATTTTGTTACGGGCTTTGTGTGATTTAAATGATGTAACATATAGAAGGCTTTTGGAATGGTTGTAGAGGTACAAGTACTAGAACAAGGACTTAATACAACAAAATACAGCAGTAATATGGAAGACACTGAAATATTATTACAAATATTCCTACATATGTGATCTCATTGTATTTCATCATATCATTGCATTATCAGCATCTTACAGATGAAGAAACAGAATCAGAAAAACTTAAGTCACTGTTTCTGGAGCACTTTACTAAGCACCTGAGACAAGCCCCAAAACATGTATTCCCACCCTAAATTCTCTCTACTCTTCACTAGAGCAAGCATCTCCACCATCACGGCCATTCATGAGAAACATGCTCTGTGTTGGTCACGGTGTTTGGTAAGATCGCCTGAAGCTGATGGGCTTAAGGAACTGGCATCAGGCCGGATGTTGACTGGAATGACATTAGATGGAAAATAGTTTGTATGATACAGACCTGCTTAACGCTAACTTTGTCTCTAACACTGTACTAGACACTCTGTATGTTACCTTTAACCTTCACAATGACTCTCCAATGGAAGAACTTATTATTAGTTATAGATGTAATAACTGAGTATCAGCAAGAGTAAATCTCTCTCTCTGTAGGTAGTATCTTGGCAAACGGATGGGCCAATCTTTTAAGCTAAAGGTTTTGCGCCTTTCAGCAAATCCCACTGATTCTAAGGAATGTAGTTTCCTTGACTACAAATTTTAGAGAATATACTTTACATGGAAGATCCCAAAAACTCCACAAGAAGACTCCTTGAATTAATCAACAAATTCAGCAGTGTAGCTGGATACAAAGTCAACACCCAGAAA
>NW_004955412.1:5051429-5082409 GCF_000276665.1 Chinchilla lanigera
GGATGCGGGAAAAGAGAAGGGAAAGAAGGAGAAATTTTGTATGTATGTATATACAGGATAGTTAACATGGTTGTTCTTCTGTTTTCTATTTCTATGCTGAAAGAAACTGTCAATGAGCCTTTGGTTGACCAGTATTGCATGTTTATATCTGTTTTCACGAGAAGCCACTTTGAAGATATCAATATGTAATACAACCACCATTGTTAATTCCCTACCACTTTGTTTGTAACTCTGTGTTGTCTGTATTGTGCTTGTGATATGTTGTAAAATGTTGTATGTCTGTTAATGTTTCCCTCCTTTTATCTTTAAAAAAAAAAAAAATTTTAGAGAATACCTTCTTTTGAGTATTAAGTGAGAGTAAGATGAGGTAACACAAAAGAAAGCACACAGAATAAGGATTGACACATAATAGACAACACAGTGTTTGTTCTCCTCGTTTTATTAATCTGTGGAAACAGTGGCCAGGAGAGAAGAAAGACAAACCCATGAGGAGTAACTGCCTTATCTCTGACTGACATCTGCAGGCAGCTAAGAGACGTTAGAGTTGGATTTTTCTTGTGTGGACAGGCCGCCTCCCCAGGACCTCTCCACAGAGGCTGATGGATACAATCTTTTGCAGAGCAGAGCTGGGTGCTGGGGCTGATGGTGCAAGAATTCTGCTGCAGTACGCAACATAAACATCGTGGAAAACAAGCGGTGGAGAGACAAAAGGGCAACACTTAACCCGTATGCTTTCACATTCCGCTCTCTAGTTCCAGCATATTCCCTGCCTGCACACAAGAAGGGGAGAAGCAGAGATCCGGTAGTCCTACTTTTCTGTTCATGCATCCCACCCATCCTTCTATCCATTCGTATTTTAGAAATTACTAAGTAGCAAGCTCTCTGTTAAGAGCAGAGGATGAAAGCTCAAGTAAGCTAGTGTTATGGTTTAGATCTAAGATATCCCTGCAAAGTCTAATGTGTTTGGGAGGCAGTTGGATCTTGGGAGTGCTGTCCTCATCCATGGGTTCACCCCCTGGTAGATTCACCCCTGATGGGTTCAGCAGCTGAATGTACTATCAGGACCTGGGGTCTGGGTGGAGATGGGTCCCTGAGGTCATGACTTGGAAAGACATATTCTTGTACTCGGCTCCTCCCTTATTTCTCTGCTTCTTTAAGAGAAAGAAGGTGTCGTGGATGGAGCCTGTTTCCAGTGCTGTGCCCTGCCACCATGCCGTTTCAACCATGGAATGAAACTGTGAACCAAAATAAACCTCAGTGCCCTAAAGTTGTGGGTGTCAGCTATTCTGTCCCAGTGATGGGACAGTGACGAACACAACCATGGCTGTGACCTAAAGGTGCTGACTGTCTAAAAGGGACACCAGTAACTCTGCTGAAAGCTAAATACAGAGCTCTGGGTCCTCTGCCAGGGAAAGTAATGTGCACAGTACCGTGGGACCACAGAGAAGGGGAAAGTGAATCAACTCGAGTTAACTAAGACATTAGCTGTTCCTTTCAATGAAGTAGTGCAATGACTAGTACAATTATCTTAGCCATCTTGTGTATATATACATATCTTTTTTTCCCTTCCTTCTTTTCTCTTTTCCCTACCCCAGTTGTTCTTTCCTTTTGAGCAGTTTCTTTCCTTTCACTATCATGCTTATATTGTTTGACCAATCTTGCATGCCTGTACCTGGTAATCTGAACTACTACTTTGAAGATAACAATGTGCAATATAATAATCATTGTTAATTCCTATCATCTTGTTTTGAAATTCTGTATTGTTTTTATTGGCTTTTTGCCTCCTTTTTATGTCTTTTTAAAATAAAATTTTTTTTTAAATTTTTGAAACTTTAAAAGAGAGTCAAGTAAGGCTTCATGTGGGCTACGTGTTGGATGAGGAAGTTAGCTAAGGCCTGTGCCCCGTCGGAGCAAGTGCTGCCCCGTTTTATCAGCTGCTGTGAGAGGAGACAGGGGAATGTTCGGTGACCTCATCACAAACCAGCAGACCTAAGCAATGCAATCAGAAGCCTTCCAAACTTTCATATCATTACTCCTCTTCACTTTCTGTTGTCTCAAAAATGCTACATAACTTCAAGCAGTAAAAATTCCACTTTTAAAGACAGCTTCTGATCGCTATTTTAAAATGGAAAAATAACAAAAACAATAATCGATCTCCCCAAAGTTAGATATGAACAGCAGCAGGATGAAAATAATGCCAAGACCAAAGCTGGCCACTGTTAGGTCTATTTAATTTCTCTAGCTTGGAATCCAAAAGTGATTTCCTGTAAAAATGATTTTCCTTGAAGTATAGTAACTTTGTCATTCCAGCACTAACATCATTCATGCTAAAACTGAGATGATCTCTCAGGAATGGCCTGTGATACCTTACTGTCTATAACATCATAAATAAGAGGGTGAGTAGCACACCAAAATTTCTACATGCTTAAAAGTAGTATATGTGAGTCTAGTCTTGTTAAATCCCTACACAATGAATGTACACTCATGTGGAATTCTATTTTAAGGTTCTTTACAAATATGAAAGAGAGGATCACATAGTCTTCAATGAATGTGAAAAAGAAAAGTATAACATCTTTCAAGAGCATTTCATCAATTGCTCTATTTAAGCCACTATGATAAGTCACATGTATACAAATACTAAAAAGCACAGAATCCCAGACTTGAAAAGCCTCATGTTTTAGTTAAATGGAAGACCAGAAGATAAATTAATAATCACTGCAAGGTTGAGGAATCATGCAGAGTGCTAGGAGAAAGAATGTACGAGAAATGCATAATTTAAAAATGCTTAGGGACAAGGGCAGTTAGTGAGGACTCCCTAAAGGAGGTGACACTTAACCGCATTTGAAATCTGGGACAGCTTTCTCCATGCAAAGAAAGTAGAAAAGTATATACTCAACAGAGAGAGTAACATCTGTAATAACATAGGGAGGCAGTCGTTTGAACAGCATCTATGAATGATTAAAATGATTGAACTTAGATTGGGAGAAAAAGGATCTCATAGAACGGGGAGAGGTAGAGGATTTAAATTACTGAGAGTCTTAATGAGGTCCCAGAATATACATAGCGTGACTAAGGTTCATAAGATGATTCATGAAATAGTCAAAGAGTGAGTAGAGAAGTTTGAGAAGAAGGTAATTAGAATATAAAGGGCTCAGATTACCAGATGTAAGAATGAAAGATTGCTCAAACCATTAAAGAGAATAAGAAAATAATTCTTCAATAAAACATTAGAGATAATACAGAGTATCACTAGACAAGATGGTAGGAGTTCACCATTGTAATTCCAGTGCATATTGTTACCTTGAAATCAGTTGCTCAGACCACCAGACACAGCACGTAATGTAACAACCACTGTTGATTCATATTATTTTGTCTTTAGGCTCTGTATCACTTTGAATGTTCTTGCTCTGATTTGTTTATGTTCGTGATACTGCTGCTACTGTTCTATTTCTTTGTTTGTTTGCTTCTCATTTACTACTCTCTTTAAAATAAAGAAAATTAAAAAAAGAATATAAAGGGTGCACAAATTTTAATGGTGGCATATTCTAGAAGCCATGAAATAAACACTGATGTCCCTTAGGATACTGGATCCTTTTTTTCAGTTCTTATTTTTATTGGTCCATGTTTGCAGTACATAATCATCACACTCCTCATGGGATTCCCCATATCCCTCCTCTCCCTCCCACTCATTCTATGTCTTGATCCTCTCCCCATATACAAAAGATCTCTCTCCCTATTTCTTATTATCTGTCTTTTATTTTGCTCTTTATTTATATTTTGGGTTACTCATATAAGAGAAACCATGCAATATTTAAGCCCATGTATCAAATTTATTTCACTTAATACGGTCTCATGGAGCATCCATTTTCCTACGAATTACTCAAGTTTATCCTTCTTCATGGAAGAGTAGTACTCCACTGTTGGATTCTGGACCTTCTTAAAGAGCAGAAAACGACCACAAGTGGTGTCCATGCTAAGTGTTCACATCCTCTGCTCCTGAGACCCAAGCGCTGCCACAGAAGAGTGCACACCTGAGTTGGCTGGGACTCCTGTGATTTCTAGCTGGAACCCACTCCCAAATCTTTCACAGCTATTTTCAACCCTTACAGTTTAATTCCAATTTTTTTTTCTGTACCAACTTCCTCCTCATTCTCAGCAGATTTACTCAACTTGTAAACTAGCTATTCAAGACTAAAATGGAACCCACAATAACACTTTCGTTTCTTTCTCTTCCTAAAAGCCCACTGTATCTGCACTACTCTTCTTTGTGTCTCGGTTTTCTAAGCTATAAGAATTGGGTAATAATATCCCACAATGCTCAGAGGGTGAGTTATTGGTTAGCACTGTTGCATTATTATTATTGTCTTTGTCCCGACACTTGCCCCAGAGTCCTGCCTCAGGCTGCCTCTTCATTGATCTCCTCTCCTCCCTGAATTTCTGTATTTTTCTTCCCCTAAAGTTCTTTCCTTGCAGCATATAAAATCAGTTTTCTCACATCTGAAAAAAACCCTTCTTCCTTTGCTTCGATCCTTCTCCCCACATCGCTGCCTGTATTTCCCTTTTGCTTCACATCAAGATCCCTGAAAGCGACTCAGAGCCTGCTGTGTCTGCTGCCTCTCCTTAATCTGAAGCCATTCTGGCTTCTAATCTGCAGAAACTGCCTTCCAAAAGCTACTTATCATGTCCAAGATCGTAAGTCTCATGGGTGCTTGTTGGCTCTTAGTATTATAGCTTTTAGGAACAGTGACATTGCAAGGGTTTCTTCTTTCTGTCACCCACCCTATTTTCTTCCCTTCTCTCTTCTCTTTGGGCACTTTTATTATTTAATAAGCTTATATCCCCTTGCTTAATATGGTACATAGTTATTTCTCAATACATATTTTAGGAATAAATTAAAATGTTCTTGGTAAAGATATAAAACAAAAATGAATTTTTTCTGGAGATTAGCTGTATTTTACTTCCTACAGATTACTATATTTTAGCTATGGTCACACTCAGAGGAGGAAGCTGCCTGCATCGGTGTAGAAATGTGAGCACACCCTAAACTGTAGTTTGTTAGGTTAAAAAATATAAACTAATATATAGAATTACCCAGGATTTATTTGCTATCTTTCTTTAGCAGAAAAAGACAGATTACCAAAAAAAAAAGCTCATGTGCTATGGATTCTCTCTAAAACTTTTATTGGTTCATACAATCAAAGCAGCAAAAGGTATGTCCTGGCTGCTTCACTGTTATGAATATGTGAGTCTGGTCAGGTGAAATTTGAGTGTGACCTTTTATAAATCTGGCTACTTAAATTGGAAAAGGGTTCTTTCATGCTTCTTAGGTGGCAGTGGACTACGGTAAGATGTACCTGTTTCACGTATCTCAAATCCCTGATGAGCATTCAAGGACTTACATTTGAAGCACAATAAGAATCTCATGGAGGGGCTGGGGATTTAGCTCAGTGGCAAAGCGCCTGCCTGGCAAACGCAAGGTCGTGAGTTCGGTTCCCAGTATCAGAGAAAAACCAAAAAAAAAAAAAAAAAAAGAATCTCATGGAAAATGCTTTCCACTGCTTTTCTCATCGTGGTCTTTATATACACAAGCACAGAAGAAAGAGACGTGAGAACAAACACAGACAGCCAGTCAGCTTCTTTATCCCTTGTTGCTGCAGCCCTGTGAAGAGTGGAATCACATTTCTGGGCCCATTTTATTCATGAGACTATAAATGGACTTGTCACATCTGTTTCACTTATTGATTCAAGCATTGGTGCATTCATGGGCTTGCTCACTCATTCATGTTTTCACATACGCTTTGAATGGAACTGGCTAAATGACTTTCACAGTCACAGAAATGTGGTCCTCAGTGAATCCTAATTCCAGAGTCCCCAGCAGCATCTGCATCACAGCAAATTCACTCTATAGAGACACTGGCTCCTTCTTTACAAGTGTTTTGTCTTTATGTCTGCACTTTTGTTCAGATGATGCTACTCTAACTTAGGCCCTTATCACTCCTCATCTGGACTAGCGCAATTGCATTTCAATAAACATCACAGATTGGGTTTCCTGGAAAAGATTCTAAGACTGAGTTTAGGGAGCAGGATATTTAAAGGGAACTGTCCTGGGAAACTGGAGTGGACATAGAGGAAAGTTAGGTTATAATCAGCACCAAAGACAGCCTAAGACCACCACTGATCTTGGGGGAAGCTCAGAAGCTAAAATGCTTCTTCAAAGTTGGGCCGGTTACATCAGGTCTTTATACTTACACGTAGACCAGTCATTGGAAGAACCAGGGGCCTGACCTTGGCCAGGAGACCTCTACAGGCAAAGCCATCCAGCCAAGTGTGACACCGAAGGCCGTCTGTGAGCAACTTGTGCAGCGCATTAGGGAAGCACGTCAACCCATCACCGCAGCTGCCCTTCCAGCCCTCACCTCACACCATCACACACTGCACCTGTTACCCCTGTATTAATCTTCTGTTGACTGACTTGGACTTTTGATAAATGCTAGAACTGTTGAGACTTTGAGGAAGGGATCGCTGCATTTCTAATTGTATGCAGGATGGCTGTATCATGTCATGCAGAATTATTAACTTGTTTTTATGTTTGTTTGGAGGTAAAGTATGGTTTATGGAGATGTGTCTGCATGTCCAGTTGACAAGGTGTGAGACACTTCAGGGCCTAGTTGGAACCAACTGAATACTGTGTGCATTACTGGAGTGGTGGATATTTCAGTGCTATGGTTTGTGTCTGGATGTCCCCCTAGAGCCTCATGTGGTCTTGGGGGCCAGGATTTTCAGAGGCAGCTGAACCTATAGTTTGTGATTGGTTCATTGTCTAGTGCTGGGATTGGTGGTGTGAGTGCTACATGGCCCTAGAGTGGGTAGCCTGCATACAATGTAAGGGAGGTTGTTTTGCTGTCTTCCAACACCGTGAACTGCTGCCCTTTGCCATGTGCCACACTGCCTTAAAGTCAGCAGATTATGAAACCTCTACAGCCTGTGGGCTAAATAAACCTTTCCTCATTTAACCTTGGGTATTGGGTGTTTTGTCTCAACAGTGAAAAGAGTGACTAAGACATCCAGAAAGATACTTTCACAAAAAAACTCTATGTGTGCCCCATTTTCTGTTTGTACCTTTACTTCAAACATTTCCTATTTGAATGACCTTCTCCCTGATTTTCTCACAGAAAAATCTTTTTCTCTCCCTGCCTTTTTCACAGAAAATTCTATGTCCTTCAAGACCTGGTTCATTTTTGCTACTTGCTCACACAGGGGATGTCCCACAAACTTTTATGGTCCAGGACATTCAATATAAATTGCATGTGGTTGGTGTGCTGTAATATATCTGGTGTTCCCATTGCCTCCCACCTTCAGGCTGGCAAGTGTGAGTGACGTTTCAGGGACATCACAGAGGCACTGTGCTCAGGTCTTGAACATCTTAGAGACGGAGGGCAGAATGGCTGCAGAAGAGCAGACAGAATAAGACCAATTATTCTTAGAAACATGAAAGTGTAATATAAGGAGAACCATAAATTAAAATTCCTATCATTCTGCAAGCATTGGACAATATTCAGTACTCCTCCAATATATGGAATGCTGACCTCTATCATTTAAGTTTTATAAATTAAAGTGAGGAGTGACACATCAAAAGACCTGGGCACTGCATACACTTTTGATGGTACAGATTCATGTATAAAATGAGCAGGATGGATTAGATGGCTCCCAAGGGTCCTTTAGGTACCACAATCTGGGGACCTAGGTAACACTGTGTATCTGTACGGTCCTCTTATCTTCATGTTTGTGAGCTCTTGGAAGAAACAGGCTCTGTTGCTCATCTTTCTGTGACTGACAGTGTCTTACACATAGCAGATATTCAATGAGCGGTCAGTACGTTTTAGAAGGAATTTCTCCTCATAGGTGAGTCCACTGTAAAGAAAATTCGTCTGTGTAAACTGTCTCAGGTACAGATTTAATTAAACAAATAAAACATTTCCTGTGGATATGCTTTAAATATATCTTCATAAATGCCCCTTTCATACGCTCATGCTCTTGACAACTCTTAAAAAGAGCCGACCATTATAATGTAGAGTTACTTGTACTAAGGTAACAAAATGCCCCGAGCCTGAGATGAACTTTCATTACTCACCTTTTCTAAAGGGATGATGGAGATAATCATAATTAACTGATGTAATGAACATAAAGCAGTTATTCTAAACTATAGTAAGCATTTTATAAATACCAGCTTTTATATATCATTTTTATATTATGTACATGAAGAGGTTTGACCTTAAATGATCATGGTTTATTGCATGCACCATTTCTTTTAAGAGGAAGCCTAGTGAATCTCCATATTAATTATATTCCCAGAAATCTCTAGGTAGTGGCAAGATTTATTCCTCACCCGGAATCTGTGGAACTCCTAAAAGAATATGCTCAGTTTGAGTATGAAAATCTCATAAACCTAATCTTGATGGCTTATTGGGGGTAAAAATGTGTTCTTTTCATGGTTACCTCTTTATATATTAGCAGCCATTTGGTAATATATTACTATTGGTAAGAAGTAGGAGGAGAACTTAAAACTGAAGATTTTGATCTTCTGCTTCAATACCCAAGCATCCATGCGAGTGTTCTTTCAAGTACTTTGTCTTTTCTTCAGAGGAAAATTCCTCTATCTCTCAGCGTGTGTAAGCCATCTTTTAGTTGAGTGTAAGAGCACACGTGTGGAGGATACAGTGTAATTTTCTTTTCCTGTGACTCGCTTATTTTCATAATTTCAATCATGCTGAACAACCATTATGGTGAATTCGTACTCTTGTTTTGTTCTGCCTCAAAGTCTATTCATTAACGAATATGTACCCAAGGGAAAAAAAAAAAAGAAATTAGAATAGATATCTGCACTTCCATGTTTACTGTAGACCTATCTGTAATAGCTAAAATATGAAATCAAGTGAAGTGTTTCTCAGTAAATGAATTTTTAAAAGTGGCAAATGTATACATACAGGAGAATATTACTGAAGTATAAAAAGAATAAAGTCCCACCATTTACAGAAACATGGATGGAACTAAAGGGCATTGTGTTACGTGAAATAAGCCGACACAAAAAGACAAATACCAAGTGTTCTCACTCATGTGTGTAAGCCAAAATACTTAATCTGATAAAAGGAAAGAGTAGAGGTGTGGTAAATAGACACTGAGAAGGGACGGAGACAGTGAGAATTTGGATTATAAGTAAAAAATTACAATTAAATAGGGGGAGTATGTTCTGACGTTCTATAGCATGGTAAGGTGACTATAGTTAACGCTAATTTACTGCATGTTTCAAAATAGCTGGAAGATTCTGAATGCTCCCAATAGAAGGGGTTATGTTTGAAGTGATGAATGTGCTGATTACTCTGATTTTATCATTACACATTTGTATACTTTACATCAAAACCTCATCATAGGAAAATGAACAAACACATTAATTTTTAAAAGAATATAATGTGACTCCCTACAGAAAAGAATAAAAGTTTATTCACTACCAGTTGAATGGCTTGAACTCTCCCTGAACTGGGACGATTCAGGAGAACAACTGTAGAGTAGAAGCGCGGGGACTTGTTGATTTGCTCTCTCCAAGGGAGGAGATAGTTCCAGCCTTCTCGGTTACTGCCGGAAGCTCAGATCAAACATCACCACATGACCATCCCGCAAGACACCATGTACAGGTTAGTGCTGTGTGCTCCAGCAATAGACTGTCTGGGTTTAATTCAGCCTCTAACATACACCAGCTCCGCAGCCTTGGGAAACTGAGGCATCCAATGGTTAAGTGGTTCACACATCTATAAAACAGAGAAGATACTTGTGAGGGTTATATGAAATAATATACACAAAGTGCATAAGTGTCTTGTATATAGCACAACTGTACTAATTTTGTTTTATCCCTTTATTTTCCTGATAAGAAATCTGGTGCTCAGAGAGACAATTGTCTTGCCCGAGCGTGCACATCTCAGTAATCAAGCTATGGTTCAGGTGCTGCTTTTCTGGCCCTAAATCTAGTGTTTCCTCTGTTTCTTTGGCTGAAGCACCATGACTCCTTCAGTCTCTTTCCATAAGGAAAATGTAGGGAAGCAGGCAAATAGCGCCATGGAAAGGAAAGACTTGGGAATAGTGAAGTCAAGTGTAAGTTAAGTCCAACCCTCGCTGAGCCTACCTGCTTCACCTTCCATGGTTGAGGGATGAGATGAACGATAGAAAAAAGGTTGTGAAATCAATACGATAATCATTTAAAGGGTGATATGTGTGAAGGGAATGGGGATAAAATGGGGATAGAGTTTAACATCCTAGGTCATAGTAACAGCTTAGTTGGGTCGTCAGAACTCCTCAATTTGTGAATTCCATT
Organism: Chinchilla lanigera; assembly: GCF_000276665.1. Taxonomy (NCBI): domain Eukaryota; kingdom Metazoa; phylum Chordata; class Mammalia; order Rodentia; family Chinchillidae; genus Chinchilla; species Chinchilla lanigera. The sequence goes on from NW_004955412.1 coordinate 5,061,793, forward strand.
ATTGAAAGCAAAATCAAATGATAATGGGGGAAAGTGTCACCAGGCTTCCTTATTATAACACCATCATTTTCCATAAGAAATGGAGTTCACGGTATTGAATTGTGGTTTGACCCTGGGAGTTGAAAAGCAGAGTGAATATAAGAGATATAGTAAGAAGGAAAATGAACGAATTTGAAATCCACATAAGAATGTGAGACATACAAAAAGCATGGTTTATAAATATGTTCCATTTTCGTAGGTATTCACGATAAGCGTTTGTGTACCTTATTTAGGATGTTAAGCTGTTTATCTCTTGAAGCCAGAAGGAAAGGTCATTCTGCTGTGATTGTAAGTTCATAGCTGCTGTCCACTGTACGATATAGTCTGCTTGCAGCTGACATGGGCTATTTTCTTTCTTTGTAGCAAAGAAATCATAGCTTTCTGCTTTCTTCCAGTTAAAAAGAGCTTAGACATTTGCCTTGAAATTCTAAAAAGAGGCTGGTGCTCACTTTTTAATACTCATAATAATGGTACTAGTTAATTTGAAGACAACAATATGCAATATAGCAACCATTGGTGAATTCCTACCATCTTGTCTAGTGAAACTCTGCATCATTTCTAATGGGGTTTTTTTATTATTTTTTATACTCTTTAATGATTTGATCAATCTTGCATTCTTACATTTGGTAATCTGAGCGACTTCGCTGAAGATGACAATATGTAATAGAACAGCCACTGTTAATTCCTACCAATTGGTTCTGAAGCTCTGTATCATTTTCATTGTTTTTGCTTTGTTTTGTTTTTGTCTATGTTGTTGGTATATTGCTATAGTTCTTTTTGCTATTATTCTCTTTAAAATAAAAATTTTTAAAAACATTATGCTGTATTAATACATGCATGAAATTGACTAAAATAAATGTGGTTCTAAAGGAACAAATGCACCATATTATAGTCTTTGTTGAAAACTTATTTTTGAGCATTAAATAATTTCTGTTTGCACCAAATTCTTGGAAACTCACTCGATGTTGTCAGCCATTTACATTTTAGTTATTGAGGTAGATGTGGGCTTGATAGTACACTGTTTTTATTTTGCATTTCTCTGATGGCTAATATTGGTGAGCTCATTTTATGTTATCAGCTTTGGATATTTTGTTATGTCAAGTACTTTTAAAAAACATTTACTTATGTTTTTAAAGCTATTACTGTTTTTATTTTCTTTGTGTATTCTGGATATCATACCCTTCTCAGATACCATATCGTAGGTATTTCCTTTTAACCTGTGATTTCCCTGCTTACTTTCTTTTTTTATTTTAAAAAATAAAAGAAGGAAAACATATTAACAGACAGACATCCATTTACAAAATAGCATAAGAACAATACAAACAAAACAGAGTTACAGACAAAGTTGTAGGAAATTATCCATGGTTGTTGTATTACTTATTGATATCTTCAAAGTGGTTTCTCAGGAAAACAAATAGAGACATACAAGATTGATCAAACAAGTAATCATTAACCGTTCCTTTCTGTAGAGCAATGGAAGACAGTAGTACAACTGTGTTAGCTATCCTGTATATACATACTCACATAATTTCCCCTTCTTTCCCTTCTCTTTTCCCACACCCCAGTTGCCCTTTACTTTAGAGCATTTTCCTTTCATTACACAGTGTCCATCATACCTCCTAGTTTTTATTCGCTTTTTCAGGACTCTGCTTACTTTCTTAATGGTACCTTTAATTAGCATATTTTAATATTCATAACTTTAATTTTATCATGCTTTCTTTTACAACTAGTGCTTTTGGCTTCCTGTTTAAGATATCTTTGTAAACCTCCTATGTGAACCCTATTTTCTTATACTTTCTTACAGAAGCTTTACAGTTTTACCTTTATGATTAGGTCTGTGATCCATCTCAAATTAATCTTTACATATGTATAATGTAAAGGTAAAGAATCTCTTTTTTCCACCTGACTTTTCAATTTCTCTAACACCATTAATTGATAAAATAAAGTGCTTCCACTTGTGTGTTTTATTCCTGGTATCCTGTGCGATATTTAAGGTGGACTGAGCGTAAGAGTTGCCCAGGGCACTGCTGGAGCAAAGCTCTGAATGTGTCAGGTTGGCTCACGTAGGTGTGACCTTGGGGTCCATATCTGGCCCCTCAGCCCTTCCTCTGAGGCTCTGTTCCCCTGCTCTGCTTCCTGCCTGCATGAACTAAGGAGATCTGCTCCGACACAGGCTTCACCGTGACATTTGCACCTTGGAGCCAGCTGGCCTATGGGCTGAATCCTCTGAAACTGTGAGTTAAATAACCTCTTCTCCTTAAGTTGTGTCAGGTAATTTGTCCCTGAAACAGGAGTGATGACTAATACGCTCTGTTCTAATCTATCTTTGCATGACCACCATGCTATCTTAGTTACAGTACCTTTAAAGAAAGCCTGTTCAACAAATATTTATGAAGTACCTTGTACCTGGTACAAGAAGCCGGAACAGAGAAAACAAAACCAGGAAATGTACTCTATGTGTATGCAAACATCCCTAATTCTCATCCCCATTCCAGAGATCTGCAGGAACTGCCAGGCTATGTTTCAGGTTCTACTCTAATTTCAGTGAATATAGCAGCAACTATTAGACATACGTCTGCCTTTTTGGATGGCGGTGGCTGCATGCAAGTACACATTCGATAAAGTAAGTAAATAAATTACATAATTTCAGATAGTAAGATTCTGTACTTTAGATTACTAGGAGAGCAACTGTAGACTGGATGGTCCAGGATAGATGCATGGAGCTGTGGCAGTGTATACAGTAATGTGATTGTTAATCCCGATATATGAACCCAATTGGATGAAGAAATGCCTAGAAATTAGTAGAGCACACTTTTAAGTAGCCTGGATGGATCACGGAGAGGTGAACTTGAGTACTGTGTATGATCACTGGGCCCTTCTTCTCTGGTGCTATTTCCCAGCACTGTTCTCTGGCTCTATTGCCCAGCTACCGTGAACTGAGCATCTTTACTCTGCCATGATGTTTCTGCCTTGGAAGCAGATAACCATGGGTTGAATGCCCTTAAAGCATGAGCTGTAAACTTCCCCTCCTTTAAACTGCATCAGGCATTGTGTCTCGTGATGGGAAAGTTGATCAATACAGCTACCCAATTTCAGTACCGTTTGTATAAGCCATAACATGAAAAATGTTCCCTCAGATTGTGCTACACAGCAGCCCAGAGAGGCCAGGGAAGAAACTTCCTGAAGAAAGGACACTGAAGTGCAGTCCTGTATAAGACAGTGGTACCATCCATATGACCTTCTGGGGTAGAGATGTTCCAGGCAAATGGAACAAAATGTTCCAAAACTCATAGGAGTGTGGTGTTTTTGAGAGCAGAAGTAAGACCTTGGTGGCTGGAGCATAATAAACGATAAAGACCAGGTTGAACAAGAGTGGGTAGTCAGCCAGAGCTACATTATCTGAGGCCTTGCTGGTTTCAGTAAGGAGTCTGGGTTTTACGCTAAGTGTTTTTAAAAGCTCTTAGGAGATAGTAATTTTTAACAAGTGGTCTAATTACAATTTGAAAAGATTCTTTTGACTACTCCGCTCAAGAAGGCTGGTGAGGGTTTATTCGTAAGTCTGTGGAGGACTAGCTCTTCACAGAATGACCTTAAAAAAGAACTAACAGAGCTAGATAACACTTAAAATACAAGGCTGGGGGCCTAAGCACACTAATAAACCGACCAAAAATGAGTGGCCAAGACACCAAAAACTAATCAGGCAAGGAGAGTTGAACCGAATATTCTGTGCTGATTGTGTCCTCTGGGTAGCTTTCCAGTACCCAAAACACAGTCTAGAGATAAACAGGTCCTGTATAACTTCCAATGGATTTGCTGTCCTCGGGAAACAAACACTGGCCTTCGGAGCCTGTGAAGGAGGGTGCGCACTGCAGGGACCTGCGGCTTACAGGAGTGAGAGTGCAATGGAAATCATGTAAACCCTCACTAAGGCCAAATCCTCCCTCAAGTCAGCTTAATCCCAGGGGAAGTAGGGGGTTTGGCCACAATATCCAATAGACTGCTAAAAGATTTGGGTAGTTCAAGCTCAAGGTAGTAAATGGGAAAGATCCACTCACCAGTCTGGAATCAGAAGGGACCTACTGGCATCAGGGACTGGTCATAGGGCTTTGGAATAACCTCAAATTCGAGAGCTTCTGGCAGTGGCTGATGAAACGCATGTCTGAGAGCGTCAGGGGGATGGTAGGCACCCTGAAGAAAACAAACAGTGGCACCTAGACACATCCCATCAGGGCTTAGCATATCCTATGAGGGCGGCACTACCGGCCCAGGCTTAGCCCAGGTACCACACGGACATTCAGAATATTTCCCAGGCAAATCTGCTTAATGGGAGTCTTTGCAGCAAAGGCATGGGGCAAGGTCCCCCCATCACTTGCCTAGGTCTAAGAAAGAGAAATATTGGAGATAAAAACAACATGGCTTCCTTGTATTTCAGATATGAGAATTGAGCAAAATCCCAAGTGTTGCCTTGTGTAACTGCATGAATAGTGTCATTGAAATGGAAAGCCTGAGGGACAGACAGACTTTGGGGAAAGGGCAATTAAGAGTTTTATGTTAGCTATTTACCTTTCAGACTCCTACTGGATAGTAGAAATGTATGAGATTCTATTAGTAATAAAGTAAATAAATTACATAATTTACCTAATAATTATTATCTAATATTAATTATTCTAATAATTACATAAGTCCTAAAATTTGGGGGAGTTATTCAATATAGGGATTTAACGTGGAAATCATTAAAATTGTAAGGAATAATTAAAGCAGTTGGATTTACTGACTCTGGAGATGCTATAAGCAAAGGGGACAAGAAGGTACATGACCCAGCCCCGAAGGATTTAAGTCAAATTAGGGACCAGCAAACGATTATGAGGAAGATTTATTGCTAAGGTTGTAGAGAAAACGTGACTGAATCTTATCATTTCTCACTGACTGGTTTCCTCTGTTGAATCACCCAGCTGGCTACCTGACATTGCCAGGTCCAACACCTATGTTCATCTCAGAGCTTTGGACTTCCACGGAAAATGTAAGATACGATTGAATTTGTGATTCTTCCTTGGGCTTGACTTCTGACTGCTGTTGCCCTCTCAAAGCTCCTTACTATTTATGCTTACTTAGCCCAAATGTTATGGGCTAACGGTTCTCCCCGTATATCTCATTGCTTGTGTAATATAATCCCTTGCTAAAAGTAATCCTAGACATTGAATATAAAATAAACAAGACTTGAATATTTACCTCAGTAGCTTTCTTTGGGGCCTAAAATTCTGGCACTGGGATAACACCTGCTAAGCTGATACTACCTTAGAAGCTGATTTCTTATTTTAAAAATAGAATTTTTTATTAGCATGCAATGTCAAGAAAAGGCATGTGTGCTATGAGTATATTCAGAATATTCTATTTCATTTGTATTCTGGATGTATTTTTACAGCTCCTATTTATAAACCACATTGTCATGACAATTTTTTAAAATAATTTTTGTATACATTTAAAACCTTGAAGATTTATTTTGGTATGAAGGTTTAGATGTGCACTAGCATTTGGCTCTAATTTAATTACTCTTATGATTTCAGTGTGTCTCCAGATTTGCAACAAAGTCCGAAGTTTAATGACTCCGCAGGAGCTCATGTTATAGGATTCCCTTCCAAGGTAGCACTTCACCCTGACACCTCCAGCGGCAGTACAAAGGTGTGTCCATCGCCGCCCGTTATACAAAGCCCCTGCTCTCTAGGCAGTAATGCCTGTTCCTGAGTGAAATGGTGAATGTGGTGAGGAGCCTCTAAAGCAGTCTCCAGTGGTCCAAGCTTTCGTATTCTCACCCCTGCTTCTCACCTTTGTGCAATCCCTTCCCCTCTTCAGGCAGAACTTAGTGATGGCTTCTAATGAACATAATGTGACACAAGCAATGGTATGTCAGTTTTGAGATGTGATTATAAAACTCTCTTGAATTCTTCTCTCTCTCTCTCTGGCTCATGCTGGGAGAAGCTAACTGCCATCTATGAGGACACTCAGACCGCATAAGGAGACGTTTATACAGCAACAAATTTGCTAATAACCAGGGAAGAACCGAGGTCTTCCACATCACATAAGTGGTCCTGGAAGTGAATCCTTCGGTTTCTGTCAAGTCTTGACGAGACTGTAACCCTGCTGAGCAGCTTGCTGTAACTCCAGAAGAGAACTTGAGCCACAAACAACCAACTGATTAACACCCATATTCCTGACCATGAGGAACTATGAGAAAATAAGTTTTAATTGTATCAAGCAACTGAAGTTTGGGGTATTTTAATGCACATTTACAGATAACTAATACAATGAATAAATATATTCACAATAAAATTCTATTGGTTTCCTGCCTACAGCATTCCAGAATATATAGTTTCTTAAGAGTGTATAAGGTTACAAGGTGTAAACCAAAGTAAAAGTCTATATAGTAGTATTTAACATTTTCAATATTTCTTGGACATAGTCACCTTCCAGTAGGCTCATAACTTTATCATTTCTGCTTTGAAGAATTCCTCTGAGCCTATCGATGAATACTGTTTCAAAATGTAATGGCTTCAACAAACCATGCACAATATAAATACTGATAGTTTTAGCATTTACTGCCTGCAGTGCTGGTTGACCAGCCCCCTTAAAGAGGTAGTTGGTTTGGACTCCTCCTGGTGTTTGTACTTTACGATGTTTCATTTTGTTAGTTTGAGAGATACAGACAGGATCATGGAGCGCTAAGCCACTACTCAGGTTTTAATTTTACTGCCCAGCTGACCAGCACTTAACTTCTTTTCATAGTCATGCCTCTATATTACCAATTGAATCAGGAATGCCTCCAAAAGAGCATCTCTAAGGTTCCAACTTGGCCTCTGGCCTGGAGAAATTAACCAACTTTGGCTCTTGCCAAAGTGAAGTCAAGCTGTTGCTGTTTCCAATATTGTTCCTCTGTTCAGTTCCCATATTGTCCCTCTGTTCAGTTATGTACTTTTTAAAACTGCACCAAATCTTCTTATTCTTCACCTATGTACGTGAGCCACAAAATGCTTGGTACCTCAGGTTCTATCATATTTACTACAGACTTTTCCCTCTGGACTTGGATCTTGGCCCTAACCTCAAAGCTGGAATGTGCCAAATTGCATGTAGTCAGCTCTTGGACCCTGAACAACAACCTGCCTGGAGATGTCATGGGTTAAACTACTGTGTCAACCTAGATCAGCTGATTACGTGTTACCATGAAAACCACTCTAGTATGGCTTCACTGGACTTCCTCTCATCACTTCAAACCCAGCTACAGCAAACAAACAAACAGCCAACCCACTGTGTTGCCTGTTATCTGGTTATTGAGTCCACTCTCTTTTGTCACCTACTGACTTTTATCTTACTGATTCCCTATTCCATAAACTAACAGTGTTTTCAAGAAGTAAAGAATTTGGATGAATACATCTGTGGTTACATCCAAACTTCTCTGATTCAGGATAGATCACCTTACCCCATCTTCTTGTACCCCCCATTCCATTTTATGTCCTCCCTTCCTCTCGCTAAGGATTCAGCCTCCACATCTACTCCACCCCTAAGGACTTCTCCTTTTGTCATGACTCTGGAGTAAAATTCTATTTTCTCACTTCCTTGCTCTCTCTGTTTACCAGGTTTCTTCATCTACAAAACCTATAGGGGGATTAAAAAAAAAGAATTAAGATGTGTTATGTACATGTACCAATTCCCCACAATGAATTAATCACATTACTGAGAACATACACTAACAAAATAAAATTCAATATAATCCGTTGCTCTTCAACACAGGAAAATGGATGAAGGTTTATCCCCAAAAATGCCACAATTTGTTACACAGATTCAGAAATTTCACATGTTTATAATAGTCATCTTCCCCTCTACTAGAAAATATAAAACATTTGGCCTAACTTTATCTTAGTTTATATATATATAAAGTTGTACCATATATATCATAAAGTATATCACCTATACCTTAAATTATATAATGTATACCTTAAATTATATCATATATACAGAGAGAATTGGCACATTGAAGAAATAAAGCATGGTCAGTTATAGAGTATGTGGAGTGATATGAGAGTTAAAAAACAAAAGAACAAGGACCACACTGAGCAGGCATTAGATAACATTAGGAGTTTAGATTATATTTACAGCACAATAGGAAGGCACCAGACGCCTTGCACTTGGAGTAGTAGTAGCACTCTGGATACAATGTGAGAAGTAGGCTATGCAGAGCAGGGGGAGGTCAGCAACAACCAGAGGAAGAGAGGCTGCAGTGCTGACACAGGCAGGAGAGGTTGCTACTTACACTGGGCGGTGTCACTGAAGACAGAAACAAATTGAGCGCAAACTATAGATACATACATTACAGCGTTTGTTGATAAAGTGGTTAGGGAAGGTGTTGAAAAAAGAGCAATCAAGCAAAGTAACAGAACCGTTACCTTGAACAGTTGGATAGATGATACTTGTCAGGAAGGGAGAAATTAGAGGACAAATAAGTTTTTTAAAAGAGAAAAAACAATAAAAAGGATACAGATTTCTAAATAAAATAATGAGATTAAGAATGGTTAATACAATGTGTGTTGTTACCTTCAAAGTAATTGCTCAGATTACAAGATATAGGCATGAAAAACTGATCAAGCAACATAAGTACAAAGCTATCTTTTCACCGAACTAATAGAAATTAGTAGTATAATTATATTAGCCATCTTGTTTATATATATTTTCCCATTTTTCTTTTCTCCTTTCCCCCATCCCAGCTGTTCTTTCCTTTTGAGCAGTTTCTTCCCATTTCACAATATCTATTGGACATTGTGGATCTTATTTAATCTTTCAATTTCTTACAGTAAGGAGACAATATGATGTTTATACATGTCGTTCTGATTTATATCACTTATGAGTATGGTCTCTAGTTGCATCCATTTACCTATAAAAGCCTCAAGTTTATCTTTTTTATAGCTGAGTAGTACTCCATTGTATAAAAACAACATCCTTTTTATCCATTCCTCAGTTGCTGGGCATTTGGGTTGTTTCTAATATTTAGCTATTACATAGTGTGCTGCTATTAACATGGGTGCACATATATTGCTGTGGTCTGTTATTTTTAATTCTTCTGGAAAAATATGTAGAAGAGGAATATCTGGGTCAAATGGGACCTCTAATCCTAGTCTTTTTGAGGAATTGGAGCACCAATTTCCACAGTGGTTTTACCAGTCTATACTCCCACCAACAGCAGAGAAGAATCCCTTTTTCCCCGTAGCCCTGCCAGCATTTGTTATTGGTTGATTTCTGGATGATGGCCATTCTTTCTGGAATCAGACAGAATCTCAGTGTTGTTAATTTGCATCTTTCAAGTGACCAGTGATGTTGAACACTTTTTCATATATTTCTCTGTCATTTGTGTTTCTTCATCTGAGAAGTGTGTATGCATCTCAGATGCCCATTTTTAGATTTGGTCTTTGAATTTTGGGGGCCTGAATTTTTTTAAATCTTTATATGTTCTAGATAGAAGTTCTTTGTCTCAGGGAGAGTTGGCTAAAATATTTTCCCACTCTGTGGGTTTTCTTTTCACTCTGTTGGTGATTTCTTTTGATGTGCAAAAGTTTTTAGATAAGGTGAGATCCCAGTTGTTGATTCTTTGAAATACCCATGCAGTCTGAGTTTTGTTCATGAACTATCTCCCTGCGTACTCCTATGCTTCAAGATTTCTACGAAGTTTCTCTTCCAGTAGATTTAGTGTTTCTGTTTTAATATTTATATCTTTGATCCATTTTGAGTTTAGTTTAGTACATGGTGATAGACATGAGTCTAATTTTAGTCTTTAGCATGTGGGAAGCCAGTTTTTCCAGCACCATTTATTAAAGAGGTCTTTCTTTCAGGGAACATATTTGACTCCTTTGACAAAGATAAGGTGGTTGAGTGTGTTTGCAGTTGTGTCTATATCTTCTAACTAGTTTCACTGATCCCCAGGTCTGTTTTTTGGTAGTACCATGCTGATTTTATCAGAGAAGCTTTGTACTATAATTTTAAGTCAGGGATTGTGATGCCTCCTACATAACTTTTGTTACCCAGGGTTGCCTTGTTGATCCTAGGTCACTTCTGTTTCCAAATAAATTTTAGGAATGTTTTCTCTAGATCTGTGAGGTATGCTAATGATATTTTGATCAGGATTGCATTAAATTTGTATACAGTGATCCCTCACCTATTGCAGGAGTTATGTTCCAGAGATCCCCAAAATAGGTGAAAATCTGCAAAGTAGCTACATTATATTTATTTCATTATTTATATATATTTTAAGGCTTTATAAACACTTTCCACAGTCCTATAAACTTTTGCCACTCTCTTGTTAACTTTTCCCACACTCTTATAAACACTTCATATGCCCTTAAACCCTTTTTACACTCTTAAACACACGTAATTTTAGCATATAACATTCTATATGGGTACTATTTTAAAAAAAAAAGCATGACATAGTGAAGCCACAATGAGTGAACCACAATATAGTGAGGGATGACTGTAACAGTTTTGGGAATATAGCCATTTTCACAATGTTGGTTATTCCTATCCATGAGAAAGAATATCTTTCCATTTTCTGGTATCCTCTTTGATACTCCTTTTCAGAGCACTGTAATTTTCAATATATACATCTTTTACTTCCTTTGTTAAATTGATTCCTAAGTATTTCATTTTTAAGTATGTCATTCTTTTGGATGCTATTGTGAAGTAGAGCATCACACCAGATTTTTTATTTTGTTTTCTGTGTTCATCCTTGTGAGTTTTTTTTAGTAGGTCACTATATCACTAGTATTAAGACCTATCTAGGAAAAGTCTGTTCTTCAAGGCTGTCTTCTATTTATAGGAGGTTCTTGATTTGTGTCTGCCCCCAAGATCCTACCTTCCCAATTAATTAGCAATGGAATGTTGGTATCTACTTGGCTTAGTCTCCAGTCCTTTTGTGCTGGGCTGTGGTAAAGTTATTACCCCAGAGCTTCCCAATATTGTTATGGAAGAGAGAATACCTGATTGCAGCAGATAAGATATCTTTGCTTACAGTAGTATAATTAGCAATAACAATAACATCAAGCACAGTTTAGAAACTGACAAATTGTGGTAACTCTTGATTTTGCCCTTTAGACCATAGGAACAAAGTCTAGATAACAGAATCAATCATAAATTAGGAGCTTGTATGCAAAGAGTTTCCCCTTAGTAGATCTTTTAGTATTTTACCCTGTGGTGGGGAAATTTAGGGAGGATAGTGTATAAAACAAAGATAACTGGAAAGGGAGTAAAAGCAAGGCTGGTAGGCAAAGGATGATTGTGCAAGATTTGGGGAACTACAGAAGAGGGTAGACAAGAAAGAATGAAGGAGTAATCTAGGGATTATCTGAACTTGGTCCTTGGGTTTAAGGGATCAGATTAGTTTTCTGTGGCTATAGTTCTTCCCAGCCATTTAGAAAAGAGAGGAAAAAAAGACAAAATTAAGAAAAAAGAAAAGGAAAAGGAAAAGGAAAAGAAAGTAAGATAAAAACAAAGAAAAATGAAGATAGAATTAAATTAAATTTTTAAAAAAGGGAAAGTGGGCCTACCCATCTCCTATTCCATGTGTCTTTGTCCCTAAGCAAATGCTGGTTCACCTAACTTACCACCTGTTGGCTTGTAGTTTGGACTTTTCCATCCCATTAGTCTTGCTCATCCATTGTCTGCACCCTAGTCAGGGTTCTGCTATGTGGCTGGCATTCCCCCCGGTCACCTGGTGTCACTCCTGTAGGAGGAGAGGCCGATCACCTTGATTCCTCCAGCGGGCCAGTTGTAGAGTCCCGGATTCTTCCCAGGCTGGCTGCTAGGTCCTGCAGTGTAGAGGCAGGGGCCATCACCTGGATTCCTCCAGCTGGTTGGCAAGGAACCAGCTTGGGGCAATAGGAAGAACTTGTAAAGAAGATAAAGAACAAGAAAGCAAAAGTATAGAGAAAACTTAGGATATAAAATCATATGAGCCAAGGGAAGATCATGTTGAATTTTGAAAAAGGCTTTTTTTACATCTAGCACCAACGTGATATATTACTTCTTTATTCTGTGTGTCATTGCTAGTTGCATTAATTGAGATTTTAATGTTAAACCAACCTCACATTCCCAGGAAATAACCTGACTCAACCATGATGACTTATTTCTTTTATATAATAATGTATTCTACTTGCTAACATTTAAAATTATTGCATCAATAGTGGAGTTCATGAGACATATTTTTTTATTTTTTGTTATAATTTGTTTCACAAGTTTGTCACCAGGGTTGTCCTAGTCTCATAAAACCAATTGAGTAGTGTGGCCACATCTTGTTTTCTGAGAGAGTTTATATATGATTGATATTTTCATTTCCTATATATTTGAAACAGTTGTAACATTTGGGTCGATAGCTTGTTTTCTTTGCTGGGAATTTAGATTTAAAAACATTCAATGTGAAATGGATATAGGTTATTCATATTCTCCGTTTCATCTTGTGTAAATTTTGAAAGCTGATTTTTTTCCCAAGGAATTTTTCCAACTCAATGACTTGTCCAATTTATTGTCAAATTTACAGTTGTTTGAGAGGTAACAGCGGCAAGATGGCTGAGTATGAGATGCCGGTGTTTCTCTCCCCATAACAGAACAGTCAGACCACAGTCCATGAGCAAAAATTGCCATAAGAGGGCTCAAGAGTCCAATTAAGAACATGCAGCAACACAGCAAGGCAACAACTTAAAGTTAGAGCAAGAAGGGATTTCTGGGGAAAGCAGTTTACCAGAGACATCTAGAGATGACTGGGAGCAACAAAGAAGGCAGAGTCCACCAGCGTCAGCTACACGGTGGTTGCCATTGCCATCCCCACTGGCCTGTTCTACTGTTCTACTCAGGACCCCAACTGTCTCTGCCACAGCAGGCCTCACCAGGCCCCACAGCAGGTGCAGACTCCACTTAACTTTCACAGACAAGGCCCCTGGTGTGGCTCAGTGGAGAGCCTAACTGCCTGCTCTGCAGAGGAAGATAGAAATTTTCTTGACCAAAGTAATTAATATCCATTGCTGCTGCTAACTCCTAGAGAAGAAGATGCTGAGGCCCATACACATACACAAAAGAACCTAATACTGTCCCACCTTAGGACTGGAGCTGTCACCCCCTCACACCAACAGAGACCCCGCTCTTGATTTGCTTGCTCTTCAGACCCTGTATGAGTGCCGGCATCTTGAACACCAAAGTTGTGGCTGTAGCAGACATGTCTGCCCCTGGGGCCCTGGAAACACGGTAACTCCGCACATGCCTATGCTCCAGACCCCAGCTCCTTGGCTGTACCTCAAGCTGCTACCAAAGCTGAAGCAGGGCTGTCTGCACCTCGAGCACTGGCCCATTGGCTACCCTGAGCCCCAGAGCTGTGACCTCTCCTTACATGCCCACACTTCAGACCCCAATCCACAGCCAATCAATGAGCATAATGTATTAGACTCTAGTGCTACTGTCACCATAATAAGGCCTATAGACAATATTTGGTGACAAAAGGAATCTCCTCAGCCATGACTTCTTCTCTGGAAGAGAGCTTTGCCACCCATGTTTCCCCACTACCACCAAGTATCCTCAGCACCTCTGAGAACACCTGTAGCTTGGCATCTTCACTGATGCTGACTTCAGCCAGTCAAGCTGTCAGGATATATTTCTGCACTATCACTGGAGTCAGAATCACTGCACCCCACCTGACTGTGGCCAATAAATAGGAGAAGAAATCAGTAGACTATAAAAACAATAGAAATATCAATGAATAAGAGAGTTGGTATTTTAAAAAGAAAAACTCAAGTAAATATTATCATGTATGAAAAAGGAAACGTTTGCCAGGTGTGGTGGTGCATGCCTGTAATCACAGCACTTGAAAGGCTGAGGCAAGAGGATCATTGTGAGTTCAAGACCAGCCTGGGCTACAAAGTGAGCTCAAGGCCAGCCTGAACTGCATAGCAAGACCCCATCTCAAAAAGACAAAAAGAGAAAAAAGAAAAAAAGAAAAGGGAAACATTACAGGTGATACCACAGAAATACCAAAGATCATAAGAGACTACTACAAACAAGTATACCTGAACAAGGTGAATAACCCAGAAGAAAGGAATAAATTTCTAGAAATTTATAACTTATCAAAACCAAGCTATGGAGAAATAGCACATCTGAACAAACCAACAGTGAGTAAAGAGACTGAATCAACAATCAAGTCTCCCAACAAGAAAAAAGCTCAAGATCTGACAGTTTCAGTGGTGAATTATACCAAACATTGAAAGAAGAACTAATACCAATTCTTCCATAATCTTTCCAAAAAATTTAAGAGCAGGAAATACTTTCAAAATCAAACTATGAAGCCAGTGTTACACTGAGACCAATCAAGATAAGCCCACTATAAAACAAGTATGTCAAATATGGCTGGTGAACATAGATACAAAGACCTCAACAAAATATAAGCAAACTGAATTCAACTGAATATAAAAATGATAATGTAGCACAATTAACTAGGATTTATTCCTGACATACAATAACATTCTGGGAGAATGTTTCTAAGTCAGATTCATCTGTAGTCTAACAAAGTGAGTCTTAATACGGTACATCCATGAAAGTTTGCAACTTGAATATTCGTAAGTTGAGGACTTACTGTGTATGCAAATAAATAAATGTGATAAACCACACCAACAGAATGAAGGACAAAATCATATAATCATTTCAACAGAGGCAGAAAATACATTTGATAAATATTTAACATCCCTTCATGGTAAAAGTTCTCAAATGATTAGGCATAGTAGGAACGAACCTCAGAATAATGAAGTCTGTATATGATAATTGGAAGTTAACATCATACTCAACAGTAAAAAGCTGAAAATTTTCCCCTCCAGTGAGGAGCAAGCCCAGGATGTCCACTCTTACCATTTCTAATCCACACAGTACTGGAAGTTCTAGTTAAAGCAATTAGGTAAGAAAAGAAAATTAAAGACATCCAAATCAGAAGGAAAAAGTCAAATTCTCCCTGTTTACAAATGACATGATCTATCTAACAAACCTTTAAAGCTTCACCAAAGAAAGAAACCATTAAAACTAGCAAATGAATTTAGAAAAGTTACAAAATCAACATACAAAAATCAGTAGCATTTCTATGAGTAACAATGAATAATCTGGGCGAAAAAGACAATCGCATTTACAAAAGCATCAAAAAGTATAAAATACTTAGGAATAAATTTAAGCAAGGCAGTAAAATGTCTGTACACTGGGAAATATAAAACATTAATGAAAGAAATGCAAGAGGGTACAAATGGAAACATATCTCTTCATGGTGATTTATTTTACGTGTTGACCCAACTGGGTAGTGAATTCTCTTTTTGAGCTAGTACATCTATTATTTCCTGTCCTCAAACACCAGAGCCCCTGTTTTGGTCTTTGGAATTGGAATAAAAATTATACTTTTGGCTTCCCTGGTTCTTGGGTCTTGGGTTCAAACTGAATTATGTCATTGGCTGTCTTGGTCCAGCAGTTTACAGACAATATAGTGGGAATTCTCAGCCACTGTAATCATCTGAACGTATTCCCATACTAATTCTACACTGCATATCTATATATGGCCAATGATTCTGGTTCCCTGAACAACTCACACTAATACACATATGTTCTTGAATTGAAAGATTAATATTGTTCAAATGTTCACTATATGTTGAAGGGACTATTCTTTGAAGGAACTATTACTTTGGACTACCCCATAGTAATGTAAATATATATATTCAATATAATCCCTATCAAAATTTTAATAATTATATCTGATAACCTGAGCAACTACCTAGAAGATAACAATAAGTAACACAACAACCATTGTTGATTTCCTATCATCTTGTTTTGAAATTCTGTATCATTTTTATTGGTTTTTTTCTCTCTTTAAAATAAAAAAAGAAAAACTTTTGTTGGTATTTTTTATAACATAGCTAAAGCATTGTTACCATGAAAAAAACTTGAATGTCACACTTTCTTATTTATAATTGTATTAGCCATACAGTAATCTACACAGTATTTTACTGGCTTGAAAGCAGATGTGTTATACCAATGTCATAGAACTGAGAGCTCAGCTAAACCTAAACATATATGGTCAACCAATTTCAACAACGTTACCAAGAATACACAATAGGGAATGAATAATCCATTCAACAAACAGTGTGCAATATTTATGTGCAAAAATGAGATTAGATCTCTCTCTTTTATCATGCACAAAAATAAATTCAAACTGGATCAAATATTGAAACAGAAGTTTCAAAACCACTAAACACTTTTAAGAAAGATGGGAAAGTTCACTGATATTGGTCTTCATGATGATCCTTTTAGGTTTATACCAAGACTATAAACAGCAAAAGTGAAATAAACAAGAAATGAAACTAAATAAAACTGAAAGTTTCTACAAAGCAAAAAAAGTCCACAAAATGAAAAACAACCTACAGAATAGGAGAAATTATATTCAAACCATATGTTCAGGGAAGCATTATAAAATAAAATATACCCTGCAATAGAAAAATATCATACCTCAACAGAAAAAATACCATTAAAAATCCCAAAGAGCATAAAAATAAGCCACACATGCCGCTATACACCTGTAATCCCAGCACTCTGGAGACTGATGCTGCAGTATTACAAGTTTGGAGCCAACTTGGACTCCACTATGACCTTGTCTTAAGACACAAGCACACAAAAAAGACATAAAAATGACCAATATGTTCATGAAAAGGAGTTTAATACCACTAATCATTAGGGAGATGCAAATGAAAGCACAGTAAGGTATCGCCTCACAGCAATTAGAACAGTGAATATTAAAGAATCAAGGAACAAATGCTGAGGATGAGGAGAAAAAGGATCTCTTACTTTTGGTAGGTAAGTAAATTAGTATCACCATTTTGATAAACAAAGGGGTCCCTCAAAAACTAAAAATAGGATGCCACATGATCTTGCAGTCCCACTTTTCTTTATATCCAAAGGAAATGAAATCAAAGATAGTCAAGAAACCACAGATTAGAATTACTCAGAAAACTGCATTTGTACTGAATACATACAGACTTTATTTTTTCATTATTCCCTAAACAATGCAATAACTATTTATGTAGAATTATATTGTACTGAGTACTACAAGATATGATTTAAGTATGCAAAAGGATGTACATAGTTTATATGCAAATACAATGTCATTTTATGAGGTACTTGAGCACCCACAAATTTTGATACCTGTGGAGGATCCTGGAACCAATTTCCTGTAGATACTGAGGGATGACTGTCTTCCTGCTGGATTTTACTTTTTTCCTCAATAGCACACTATTTTTCATATACTCACTTTTAGAAAGGATTATCGTTTCTATCATCTTACTATTTACTTGTTGTCTACAGGACTCAGCTGTTAACTTTTTTTACCCACTCTGACAGCCTCTTCCTTTTCAGTGGTTTGCTTAGCTCATTTGGATATGTTTTCTTTTTAAATCAGTGTCATAGGGACCACTAACAGCTATGTACACTTAACTTTTACAGTATACACAGTTAGTATTTGTTTCTTTTCATAAAATGTAAAAATCTTTTGACATTGTAATTCTATTTGCTGTCTCCTTTATATTATTGTTTTCATATATTTTGGATCTGTATAAATATTAAATTTTATCCCACTTGATTTTATTTATGTTATAAAAGTTAAAAGAAAAATAAGCTTCTAAATTTTCAGTGGTCACCTTTCCCAACTGTAGGTGTGATTTTCTATGGAGTATAACTCTCTCCACCCAAAGAAATCTTTTTAGTATTTCTTATAGGGCAAGTCAGCTAGTAAACAAATTTCTGTTTTCACTTAACTGAAAATGTTTTTATTTCACCTTTAATTTTGAAGGATATTCTCATTGAATACAAATTCTGAGCTGACCTTTTATTTTTTTCTTTCAGTATTTTAAAAATGCAGTGCTCTGCATTCTGGTCTCCATTCGCCCTGATGAGAAATCTGCAGCAATTCATATTATTATTACTCTCTATAAAAGAAACCATTTTTATTTGTCTACCTTCAAGATTTTTCTATTACTCACTTTTAGCAGTTTGGCTATGCTGTACCTAAGAATGATGTTTTATATATATGTATATATATATATATAAAATATTTTTATTTTTCTGAAATTCCTCAATCTATAAATTTGTATGTTTCCAAGCACAATCTTTTAACTTTTTTCTCATTCTCTCTGTTTTTCTGCTGTCTGTAAGACTATAATCAAGGGTCTGTTATATTTTGACAGTATTCCACACTGTTCACTTATTTTTTATCTCCTGTTGTTTCCATTCTTCAGAAAAATGCATAGGTATTATCCAGTTTTTAAGTTCAGACATGTTGTTTTTCATGTTTGCTGGTAAGCCCACTCCATGCACTTTTATTTTAGACTCTTACTCATTATTTATATTTATTTATTTTATTTTTATTTTAGCTAGTTCATTTTTAGCTTCAGAATCTCTACTGATATTTCTTATTTGTTTTGAATATGTCTTATGACTGTAGGTCAAAGTCCAGTCAGGAAATAAGAAAATCACCAACAATTAGACTAGGGAAAATGTTATATAAAGAATTATTAACTACTAGGAGGCAAAGAGAACTGTAAGGAACACGTAAATAGCCAATACAGAGAGCAGCTACCGTCTCTAGGGCTGAGGCAGAATGAGGAGGGGATGGACACCCATGGAATAAGTCACATCCATCCCCAAGGTTGGGTTTCAGATATTGGATAGGACTGTTACAAACTGCAGGGGACAGGAAATTTCACGATGTAGTTCAAGGAGGAATAACAAAGAAAGCCCTCTGTGAGATGACTAGGAAGTCGCTTGGTGGGGCGTTTGCTGAAACCCACTGTGAAGCCACTTTCTAGGTGCTATACGCTCTATAGGCTGCCTTCCACTCGGGAGCCAAAATTTTAAAAGATTAAAAGCACATCAGAACCAGGAAGAGAAGCAGCTTCCTCCTTCAGCATCTCCTCAGCACCTTCAATTAGCAAACTACAACAATGTTGTAGTAAAAGAAAACTGTCTATGGGCTCTAGGTCCACTGTTAGAAAGTGACACAAACAAAAGTAGAATTGGAACTGGGAAAATATAAACTAATAACAGCCACTTGGAGCATAATTATTATAGTGGCTTTTAAACTCTCATCTGCTAGTTCCAACTCTTATGTCATCTTAGGGTTGCCTTCTTCTGACTCATTCTTCTCTTACTTGTGAGTCAGGCTTTCCTCTCTTGCGTGTGTGTATCCACTAATCCTTAATATAAGCCGGATACTGTGATGACATGGTGCAGAGATTCTGGATTCTGTTTTCATCTCTGGATAATCTGCATTTTTGTTCTAGCAGTTAAATTATTGGCTGATCACATTGAACTTAGAGGGGGCTGCTTTCACAGTTTGGAGTGGGTCTCATGGTTTATGTTAGACCTAGCATAAATATTTCAGATTTAGATTTTGGAACATGGCCTTCACTGCTGCAGCATGAGACTTGTGGCATTTCCGTGAATAGCTTGAGCTTACCAAGTCCCTTCCATCCCCCCTACAGGGAGCAGCAATGGAAATCTCCTCCACATTTTGGCATTTGCTTTCTGCTAGGTTCTTCTGTCTTCCCCTACATATCCATAGAAGAGGCTAGACATGGAGGTGAGGGATGTTTACACACATTTGTGGTCTCTTCCTTCTGTGGCTTCCTCCTTGCCAGAATTTCCTCACTCAATGTCTAACTCCTCAGGCAGCCTCCATCTCTCTTCTGATACCTCAGGTAAATAACACAGTGGCTTTCAGCTTACTTCCAGCTGTGATTTTCAGGCTAGATTATTGCCTTAGAGAAAGACCCACCTGGAGATACACCTCCTTCAGTGAGTTTTCCTCCTTTAGGGACCGTACCTTTTACAGTTTCTAATGTACAGTGACGTACAATTGCACAGAAACAAGACAGCACAGTATAGAACTCACATTCTTCTGAACTTATAGTATACTCCTCTTTCGAAACATCCAGATGATTCACGATGGTTGGATTTTTTTCTCCTGCACAATCTACTGAACATGGAAGTTCCCCTGGGCAAAGCAGCAGGTCATATAGCACAGCTGGCAGAAGAGAAGTAATTGAGGAAAGAAATTATAGCTCTGTGACAAGCAGACATCTTCAGTGACCCATTTTTTTCTTCTCTCATTAACTTGTCTGAAGTTCTGTTTCCCTGTAACTACAGCTGCACACGGCTTCATCCTTGTTCAAATAGACCTCTGACAAATGTAGTGTTGGATAGTAATTAATCTTCGTGCATAAAAGGGAGAGGTCAGTAAAAAACAACAAAGCATCTCCTCTGGTAATGATGCAGAGTTATCATCCTCTGCCTGCAGAGAGGAGATACTTAGAGGCAGCCTTTCTGAGCACCTTTTTCTATTTTATTGAATATTTCTACTGTTTTTCTTTTCTTACTGCAAGAGAAAATCTTAAGACAGTATTTAAAAATCCAGAAAAAGATGTAAATAGAAACATTTAAAAATCATGTTTAGGGGCTGGGGATTTAGCTCAGCGGCAAAAGCGCT
>NW_004955412.1:5082659-5085534 GCF_000276665.1 Chinchilla lanigera
TCCGGTACCGGGAACCGAACTCACGACCTTGCGCTTGCCAGGCAGGCGCTTTTGCCGCTGAGCTAAATCCCCAGCCCCCAATACATACTTTTAATCTTAAGCTTTATATTATCAGTCCTCTATTAATGGTTATTAAATGGAGTAGTTTGCTTCCCTTTTTGAATTTTATAAGGTGATCATCCTTATTCATGTGTTATTTTGCATAATTTTTATAAATTCTTAGATGTGACAATGTTGTGTCAAAAGTTATAAACACATTTAAGGCTTTTCATGGATATTAATATGGAACCTTCTGGATAGATTATATCAATATCTGCTCTCATGGTGATAAAAGAATCTTCTTCACCCAAGACACAAGTCTAAAATTTTGAGTAAGAGCAACAATAATAAAACTCATGTTTTGGAACACTTAAGTGCCAGCATCTCTCTGTCCGTAAGAATTTTACGCATATGATCTTGTTGAAACTTAAAACAACTCTATAACATAGGAACTGTGATTTTTCCCATTCTACAGTTGAAAACCTGAAGTGACGGGACACAATTAGTCAGATCAACAGCTAGTACAAGTAATGCCAGGACCTCACCTCAAGCCGTCCAATTTCAGAGACCAAACTTTTAACAAAGTCTCAGGGAAAGCAGCTTGGCATAACTAAGGAAGCACCAGAAAGCCCCGGTATGAGGGCGGGTGCAACTTCCCCTCTCATCCCCTGTTGTGCCACACTGTCTTGGCACCCCCTCATCTCCTGAACAGTTTTTATAGTTCCTTTCCTGGTTCCTCCTCAGATTAATTCTTCAGTGACCCAGTACACAAAGATTAGTCTTTGGTTTTTACCTCTTCTTTTTCTACGGTGTTATAGATGATGCCCCTCAGCCTTATCACTTTAAAGATCACATGAAAGATAATGATTTCCATGTTACATTGGTTATCCTGACATTTCCCCAGACTCATATATCCAAATGTCTTCTCTGCTCCAGTGCAAGATCTAATTAGCATCTCAGACCTAAGAAGGCCAGAACAGAATAATGTTTCCTGGACTTGCTACATTGGTACCAACTTGCTCAAACCAAAAATCTGAGTTACCATGATTTCTTTTTTTTTTTTTTCTTTTATCTCTATATCCACTCTGTGCATAACTTTGGTCTGCTCTAACTCTGCATAGGGTCCTCTATATAAATATTAAAGAGGATTTATTAGTTAGAGCTACAAGATCAGAGGTGAGATAGTCTACAATGGCATGCTAAAGTGCTGGAGGATCCCACAGCTGCTCAATTCCAGAAGCTGAACATTTCAGCACAGGAGGAACCAAGGATGCAACCTCATTTTGAGGTAGAAGGTCTGACAGCTCCCTGGAATGTTGCTCATGTGCATCCACTTTGAAAGGCTGAAGAAGCTGGACTTTCACGTCCACCAGTAATGGCAGCAGTTCCAAAAGACATAAGCTTGCAAGCTTAGGCTGACTTCTTCCTTTCTTCATTTTCATTCAGTCTCGGCTGCAAGTCTTTGGATGGTGCCCCTGACAATCAGGGCAGGTCTTCTCTACTTTTCTCCTAGGTTTGCTGGCCTACATGCCAGTCATCTCTGGAAATTCCCACAGACACATTCAGAAGTATGTTTCACTAATTTCCTGGGAATCTCTCAATCCAGTCGAATTGACAGTCAACATCACAAACTCCAAAATATATCTTACATCTCTCCTTCCTCCTTATCTTTATTGTCACTGCCATAGTTCAAACCATCATCAGACCTAAAAGCCATCCTGCTTTCCCTATCATCACTGTTCCATAAAACATTGAGAATAATCTTCTTAGAATGAAAATCTGATTACACATCACCAAAATTTGAAATTGCCAGTGACTTCCAAGGAAACTTAGAATAAAATCCAAATCTCTAACTCACAATCTCTTCACTACATGCTTCTTGCTTGTCTCTCTTTTGTATTATGTACTATTCTTTCCCCTCTACCCTATGCTACAGATATTCTACTCCCTTCCCTACTACTTGAAAAAGCGAATTAATCCTAACTGCCTTTTGCTGAGAAAGCTCTTTCCCTTAACTCAGTGGTTATCAACCAGAGGAACTATTTCCTCCCAAGGGCCTATCTGGTAATGTCTCTCCAGACAGTTTGTCATTGCAAGGAAGGTGCCACTAGGTTCTAATGATGCAAACTAAGGGTGCTGCTGAACCTCCTGTCACACACAGGATACCTCCCTACACAACGAAGAATCACTTGGTCCAAATTTTAATAGTAAAAAGGCTGAAAACTCTACTTTCATCAGTGCCTGACTGCTTCTTTTTTACTTTTTTACATGCCACCATATGTTTCCGTACACCTAAGTCACTCACTATACTCTACAATGTATGTACTGTGCCTTGATTTTTTTTATGCTTCTTCATTAGTGTGTTTACTCACTGTACATTTCTCTAGACTGAAAATCACTGCATTCTCTTATTAAACACCATATTCTAATCACCAAGGACTGTGTCTTGAACAAAGAAAAACATCCTCAATACTAGCAGCATAAATAAAAATCCAAGACTGTGGCATTATGTTTTTAGTGGAAAGATGAGAACTTGGGCCATGATTCTTGCAATTTCATACTAAGAACCTCAAGTTCAATGTCCATCAGACCTCAGGGAAGGGAGGTGAGTGGAATGGGCTGGGGAAGTCACTTAACAGAGAAATATAATTCCAAGAAAGTGAAATATTTGCAAGCTCCCTAGCAGTAATGGTGGAAGGGGAGAGGGCTAAGGCAACGACACTGATACAAAGGTGGTGGCAGGCCCGGAGGTTGGGCCCCGGCACACGGAGGGCCTTGGGCGGGGAGCACCAGTCTTCGGACCGGCGGCTCACTCCCAGCCTCGTCGTTCCCCGGA
>NW_004955412.1:5087267-5120535 GCF_000276665.1 Chinchilla lanigera
GGCAGAAAGCCCCAGCCTCTCAGCGGTGTTCTGATCCAGCTTTCCTCCTTTCTTTCTTCCTCACAGCACTGCCAACCTCAGCCCCTTGCTACTGGGGCTCAAAGTCCTATCGCTCCAAATACTTCACCCCTGAATGAGGTTCCCACCCTATTTACCTTTGGCACTGACAAGGTTAATACCCCAGAGTATTACCTGAGACTTAAGTGCCTTTAGACTTGTACTGGAATGTTATCTGAGAAAAGAAAGAGAGAGAATAAGCTGGGTAGATGAGGGAGATAGGCATCCATAAAATCAAAAGCTCTTAAAAAACACAGTTCTCACGAGATACAGTTCAGTTAATATTTCAATCAAATCAAAAATGTTAACCAAGTATTTGTTATACACCTAGACCAGCACTGTCAGACCTTGGTGGCTGTGAGAAGGGCAGACTGATGATGAGGTAAGTAGAATGGGAACTAGGACAAAACTGTGATATAGACCAAGCACCTGTATTGGTTCCAGCAGTGGGTGACAGAACCACACAGTAAGCAGGGTCTGAGGGCAGTGAACAGGACGTGCTCCAAACAAAGACGTGGCCTCAGGGCGGAAAAAGTAATCTGCTCCCTGAAATGGAACCGGTATGTGGTGCTGAAGATTTCAAAGCAGGCAATAAATCACTAAGCAGAAAGGAGGCAGGGTAGGCCGCTGTATCACCCTGAGAGTTTGGAGACCGAACTGATAGAGATAAAAGATAAAATTTGTAAAACCCATGCACGGTCCAAGTACCAGCCATTGTCTTGTACCACACGTCACCATTTCAAGCTTCTGGCAAGGACAAAAAAGTCAACACAAGGGACTTTTCATGGTGAAGTCACCTGGACCAACCGACATAGACAACGATCCACATATTTTGTGTGCTTAAAAGTGGTGTGAAGGCAGACCCAACTGAAGGCCTCCCATGAAGAGGTCAATATTAAACAGGAAGTTTCAACATTTAGGACAAGATTGGAGGGAGCACTCAATGCCAGCATGGAAGAAACAGAAAATCACCAGCTGAGGGCTAATCTTCGCTTTTTTCTTAGTAAAAGAACATGAGTTTTATTTTGGGGAACAATAACTCCAGCTTAAAATTGCATTTCTCAGCCTCCCTCTCAGCTGTGTGTGAGTAAGCTAAATGTAACAACTAGCCATATGCAAATAAGATTTGGCAAAACTCATGGAGTATTCTGTGGATATCTAAGAAGGCTAAGGGAGCTGCTTAAGCAGGAGTGAACTTTTTTACCTTTACCTTTCCCTCTTTTCTGTTGGTGACGATTGATAGACACACTGGGCCATGAGATGACCTTCAGACTAGATGCCATGACTAGAAGCCTCAGATTAAAAGTTGCATAGAAATGATAGAAAGAACACAGGTCCAAAACAGACAGATGGAGCTGCCACGCCAGTTATGGCATGCCTTCCTTTAGATTTATCTTTTTCTCTTTCATATGAGAGAAACATAAGATCTATTTTGCTTCAGTCACAGTTAATAACTTGACTTTTCCATGATAAGCAGATTCCCCTATTTTCAACTGACAGAGGTGATTAATAAGTAGGGAGGGCAAACTGTGGGTGGCTCCCCACCACCCCCAACCCCAGCCCATGCCTTTAGACAATAGCCTTCCCTTGAGTGTGGGCAGAATTTTTCACTTGCTTCTAGCAGAAAATGACAAAGGTGAAGTTATGCCCATCCCACATTTGCATTGTACATGTGAGACAATATCTTATTAAGAGATTCATCACAGAGGTTTTCTCTCCAGTTGACTTTGAAAAAAAGTAGCGCTATTTTAAAATTCCCACGTTGCAGGAAACTGATAAAGTCTTCTGTGAGCTAAGGGTCCTCAACAACCAGCGACAGAAGAGGGTCCTCAGTTTGACAAACACAAAGAAATTGATTCCCCCCACAATCTGAGTGGACTTGAAAGAGAATTTCCTCCCAGCAACATTCCAGATGAGAACACAGCGCAACAAACACGCTGATTGTAGCCTTCTGAAATTCTAAGCAAAAAAGCCAGTTAAGCTGTGCCCAGACTGCTGATCCATATAAACTAAGATAATAAAATGTGATTTGTATTAAGGCCCTAGAGTTTGTGGTAATTTTTTTATGCAAAAGTAGATTTCTAACACAGTTGTGAGCTTTATGTGTGGTTCTCCAATTTTCTGTGGCTGTAGTTTACCTTAACCTACAAATTTACTACCAAATATCCTATAGAATGTGCACAGGTGGATCTCCCAGTTACTTAACTTCATCTATAATGTGCAATAGGGTAAACATATATAAAGTTGTGAAATTTGTCTCCAGTTAGCTTTCCAACTGTCTTGCATGCTCGCTAATTGCTTTCATTGACAGTCTGGCCAAAGACAGGCAGAAGAGAAGGTACGACCAATCCAGGATCCTAGAAAAGAGCTGCTTGCTGTCACACTATGGGCCTCAGAAGTGCAGTGCTCGGGGAAATGTAAGTGTTCTGCCTGGAAGTGCTGTTTGATATTTAAAAAGGAAAAAGCAGAAAAGATTCTCGTCTGCCCAAAGGTATTACGGAGATTAAACAAACATTGATATTCTCAGATAAAGGGCACCACGGAACTGCAAAACATAGTCATTAACTAACATGGCTGTAAAATATTGGATTCTAGGTAGAGGCAGATCTTGGACACAGTGTGGTAATTTTACATATTTCGCTTAGACTAAATAAAGACTTCTCCTAAGGAATACAAACCTTTGAGTATATCCTTTGATTTTTCTAAATATGAATAATCCTACTTGGTAGATTCCTACCTCTCCCGCAGTGAGTTTGAAAAATGGCAAGTGACCTAATAAACAGATAGTTTCTAACAATGTCACCCCAATCAAAAGAATTACTGTATATAGAACATAATTTTCCTCTGCGTCATTCTGGATAGCATAGCTGCTGTAACTGGGTAACTGTCAGAAATGAATAATATTAATGTCATAGAGTCGGACAAAAAAGATGCATTCACTTCCTCTTAAACTGACAGTCAATAAATTCCAGATAATAAGAAGATTGTGAGCCAGTGTTTTCCCATCAGTGACATTTTTGGGTGTTTGTGACATGACTAAGAATGAAGGGTATATGTAATTCCTTTTTAAATTTTTCCCAAGAAGCTCTAAGTATGTTCATTATTCCCACAATGTCCTGATTATAGGTGAAATATCTCAGATACTTGTTGTCAATAAAATACTTACAATCAAAATAGACTTTTTCACATATAGCTTAATCAACCATATATTAAAAATATATATAATTAGGAAGTGTAACAACCACAAGCTTGCCTCAAACACGCAGCAGTCTTTGCCTCTGTCCTCATTCCCCAACACCACCAAAAGCAACAAATAGCTAGAAAAATTGGCACAGTGACCCTTACATATTGCACATGACTCTTCAGAAGTAAAATATTTGAAGGGGAAAATACTTTAGCCAGCAGCTGTAAGTCTTAATTCTATTCTGTAAACCCTGTGGTTAGCTGTACATCCTTCCATATTCTGACAATATGCTTGCTGCCCATCCCTGTGTTCTGTGATGTTATGAGTTACTAACTTTTTCAGACTCAGTGGAGGTTATGTGGTAGGAAGTAGGGGGGAAGAATTGGGTGGAAGAAATCAAACGTTTGCCTCAAATGAACATGCCAATGCTATATAAGATTAATATCACATAAACTAAATTTACGTACACCCTCTGAACTTCTAATAAACTTCATACATATACGTCCTGTGTACAATGAGTGATCAAAATATATGGTAAATGTTGAAATTTAAAGATTTATTACAGTAAAATATATATTCTCATAAACCTCCCTTAAAATACTCCCTCTTGCTTGGAACGTACTCCCACTGTTCTTGTCACTTTCCAAAGCGGTTGTGGCGGTCCCTTTGGTGAGTGTCTTCACACAGTGTGAGTGCTGCTGCTAGTGTCATCCAATGGAAAGGCAGGTTGTAAAAAACACTATGGTGTGCACTGAACTCAAGTGAAAATGGATCAAAAATCCAACTATTAAAACAGAAACACTAAATCTACTGAAAGAGAAAGTAAAAATCTTGAAGACATAGGGGTAGGCAGAGAGTTCATGAACAAAAACCAAACTGCACAGTTTCAAAGAATCAATAACTGGGATCTCATCTTATTAAAAAGTTTTTGCACATCTAAAGAGATCACCAACAGAGTAAAAAGGAAATCCATGCATTGGGGAAAAATTTTAGCCAACTGCCCCCAACATCCATGACAGCACGGCTAAGGACTGTGAATGGAAAAAGATTTCCAAACTTCCTTCACAAAGTGACAAGAACGGTATGGTCTCAAGATGCATCTATTTTCCCACAAATGACTCAAGTTTACCATTTTTCATGGCAGGGTAATACTCCATTGTATATAAATATGACATTTTCTTTATCCATGTAGCTGTTGATGGGCATATAGGGCACTTCCAAGATTTACCTATTTGAATTGTCTTGCTATAAACATTGGTATACATGTTTAATAGGATGTCGTTGTAAAAGAATGTCTTTAACTCTTTCAAGAGGATACCTAGAAGGAAAATAGCTGGGTAAAATGGAATTCCTAGTTTTAGTTGAACAATCTCCACACTGATTTCTACAGTGGTTTTACTAGTTTACATTCCCACAAACAGTGTGAAAGGGTTCCTTTTTTCCCCGCACAGACCTGTCTAGCATTTGCTATTATTTGATTTCTCAATGAAGGTCATTTTTCTGGGGTACAATGGATCTCAGTATTGTTTTAACTTGCATTTCTCTAATACATAGTGATGTTGGGAATTTCTTTATGTATTTATTGACCATTTGTACTTCTTCTGTGAAGTGTCTATTTATTTCACTTGCCCATTTTTTGACTGAGACTGTATTTTTGGGTGTTTAGGAATCTGGCTATCCAGTTTAGGTGTTTGGAAGATTGAGTTTATACCCAGGTCTCTCACCACGTACTAAACTCAAAATGAATTAAATAACTAAATGCTGAAACAGAAACATTAACCTATGAGAGGGTAAAACAGGTAAAACTCTTGAAGCTGTAGGTGTAGGCAAAGACTTTCTGAACAGAAACCCAGCTGCACAGGAAAATGTACTGAAAATCAGCAAATGGGATCATATCAAATTAAAAAGCTTCCATACAGCAAAAGAAAGAACCAACAGAATGAAAGACAACCTACAGAATGGAAAAACATAAAACATTTTGCTAGCTATTCCTCAGACAGAGGGCTAACATCTAGAAATATATAGAGAACTCAAAAAATATGTCATGTTTTGTGTGTACTCATTTTTCTATCTTCTCTTATTTGCATATATTTAAAAAATCACCGAGTAAAGATTTATCACTGAATAAACAGACCAGACTGTAAGAATCTGAAGTGCATCACCTGTACTAAAACAGTCTTTAATTTCCCAAATAACTGAGAGCACAGAGTATACTGAATCTGAAATTTAAATTTAGATAAAAGCTGAATAAAAATTGAGCTGATTGTTCTGGCTATCCAAAGAACAAAGCTGACCTCTACGCCCTGCCACGGTAGACAAAAAAAATGGAATTCAGGGATATGGGAAAGAGATGAGACTGGGGTTTGAGGCAGAATTCAGAAGAACTAAGAATGTCTCTAAGTCAAACTCAGATCACAGGTGGCACGTGAAGCTGAAACTCTACCTTCATTAGCCACGCGCTCTAGTTTGTCACCTTTATCAATCCTGACAGCTCTAGGAAAGCAACTGAATAGATGTTAACATCAAGGTTTCCGCCAAGACACCATGGTACAGCACAGAAGCTGTGCTACCAAGTGAGAGGCAGGTCGCAGTGTCCTTTCTCCTGGACTTGCCGCCCGCAGCTCTGGATACAAGGTTCCAAAGAACCTTGTAAGAGAGAGTAAGATTTCCCCTGGGCCAAATTCCCTCTGCTGAATAAATCTTAATGGAAGTAGTGAAAGACACAGATTATAATTTTATTATAACCTGTAAGCCATAAGATATAACTTATGTAGCCTGAATTTTGGGGTTAAATTTAAAAGGACTGTCTTGCAAGCACATTGGGTCGCTCAGAGGGAGGACTGACAGGACACAAAGGGTGAAACCGTGATGCTCTGGACTCAGGCAGAGGAAGGAGCTTCATGTGTCAGTAAACTCAGGGAAGTCAGATGGCCTTCACGTCACTCTCCAGGTGTGGAGAGCTGGCGTGGGAGCTCATAACTCAAACTAACACTAGCCAGAAGTTTGATATTTAAATGTCCTAATGGTTACTAATTTTGAGTTTATACTCCAGTTGTTCTACTTAAAGTAGACTCTGACTTGTTTAAAATAAATGTACCCTTCAACTCACCAGACAAATTGGTCTTAAAAAAAGATGTTTCCTAAAATAGGGAAACACTAAGAGTATTTACATTTTATGCTGGTATAATCTATTAGGTACAATGTGCAAAATGATATTTTTCTTTCACTTAGGACAGAAAAGCAAAACATCTCAAAAGCAAAGAAATGATAAGTAGTTATTTGACAACACAATACTCAAAAAATAAACAACTGAGTCTGGACAAAGCCAATTTTTCGTTTCAGTGGTTCAAGTTTTCTATTTAAAATACAAGTTGATAAATATCCTTTTCAGCTTCTGCTTTCACATAAATATAAGAAAAATTTAAATGTTCAAAGTATTACTTTCCAAAAGTGGACTTTTCCTATACACTTAGAATTTTTCACAGGAAAAATGACTTCATTTCACGTTTCTTTGTCATTATGAAATGCAGTAATTATTCCTTATGTTGTAACGTTTTGAAGACAGTGTACTATTTGGGAGGAAAATTTCATAAACATTTCATAAATTATATGGATGGAAATTCAAGGGGATAGAAAATATAAACAAATTTAGGCTTAAGTTGATAGAAATAATTAACTAGAAGTAGTTGTTATTTGGAATAACCATGGTCATGTAAAGAACCTTCATTGCATGTAAAATTTTATGAATAAGATCAGATGGCTGAGGTCAACCCTAGTGGTTATTTTTACTGAAAATTATCTCTTTATACACCAAAGAAAACAAAATAGATGACTTTATCTGATTTTCCTTGAAGAATATTGTCCTTTTTAAAAAATTAAAATCCATTTTAATTAAAATAGGTACTTCTGATTTTCTTTATGTAATAGACTGTTAGATATCATCAAACATTCCCAAAAACTACTTGACATATCATTGACATCAAGATAAATATCTAGAAAGGAAATAAGATTAACACAAGAAACTACCAATAAAATGCTGAAATTTATAATGCAGATTGAATAATTAGTATGGAAAACAAGAAAGGAGAGTTATTAGGGGGCTAGTTTGATCAAAAATAGCTTCCTTATAGATTAGTACCCAAATCACTGAATTTCTCTGCCTTTCATCTGTTCTTATTATAGATATGAATAATATATTAAACCTTCTTTAAGTTAATTTTATCTTTCAGAACTGAAGCTATTCTACCTTGATCAAAGAACATCAAACGGCATAGAGTGAATCTTTTGTACACACTCTATGCGGTTAATCATGGGATAAATATGCCACACTGCTCTAGTGTTCTTAGACTCACAAAACTACAGATATTTCTCCAGAGGTTGCTTCCCTAATTTATTAACTCCACCTTCGGTATGATGAAGGAAATCTTGTACTTAGTCATCTTTGTAAAACACTGGGTTATCTTGCTTTTCACTTGCTGTTGGGAAGAGTGTGTACAGGAAGCCTGGAGTGAGAACATTTATTGGGCACCACCTATAACATAGAGCATCCTTGGCCTCATAAATTGACTCTCAACTACACTGTAACTGCTATCCTTACATAACACTACCCTTTTCTCTTCCTCCATTTCTTTATTCCTTCACTTTTCTCTCCTTTCTTTCTTCCTTCCCTCCTTCCTAAGCAACTATATAATTAAGCACTTTCAGAAACTTGGCTTTTGGAACTGAAAAGGCAGTAAAAATGTATTGAAAGCATGGTGGGTTTGAAAATCATGAGTAGATATACCAACTGAGGTTTTATCAGTTATTGTGTCTCCATCTTGGTCCTCTGTTTCCTCATCTGTAAAGTGAAAAGAGCAAAGATTTTTTTATAGGTTTCTTGTGAATACCCAATAAGAAACGATAGCTTCCAATATTCTTTCAGCTTTAAAATATTACATAAATTAAGAGGTTACTACCAATTATGATTTGTATATGCCACAAAGCAGATATTATTTGGCCTTGTTGGACTATAACTTTTGTTAGGGTGCTCTATTTGCCTAATAAAATGCCTGGAAGTGTCACTATTAAAATTTATTTTTAACTGAAAGCTAAAGGATTCACAATTAAATTGGAAATGTAAAAGGTAAAACCATAACAGACACTGCTGAAATTGACAGAATTTTGAAAAAGTGTGTTCTGAAAAATTAGACAGCCTTGAAGAAATAGAGAACTTCCTAGACACATATGAATCACCAAGATTGAACCAAGAAGGTGCAAAAACAAGTAGACAAACAATAAGCAATGAAATAGAGACAGTAATAAAAACACCACCAACTATGAAAAGCCCAGGACCTGATGAATTCATGGCAGAATTCCATCAGAGCTTCAAGGAGGAGCTAACAGCAATACTGCTCAAACTCATCTATAAAACTGAAAGGGAAGGAGCACTGCCAAACTCATTCATAAGAGTTAGCATCACCCTGATAACAAAATGAGAAAGGATTTCACAAATAAAGAAAACTACCAGCCAATCTCTACAAATGCAAAAATTCTCAAGAAGATACTGCCAGACTGAATGCAACAAATCACTAAAAAGATCATCATACATCATTACCAAGCTGGCTTCACCCTAGGGATGCAAGGATGGTTTAATATACATAAATTTGCCAGGCATGCAGGAGGATCATTGCAAGTTCAAGACCAGCCTGGGCTACAAAGTGAGCTCAAGGCCAGCCTGAACTGCATAGCGAGACCCTGTCCCAAAAAGACAAAAAAAAAAAAAAATTGCAAGGCATGGTGGCACACACCTGTGATCCCAGCACTTTGGAGGCTGAGGCAGAAGGATCATTGCAAGTACGAGACCAGCCTGGGCTACAAAGTGAGCTCAAGGCCAGCCTGAACTGCATAGCAAGACCCTGTTTCAAAAAAACAACAACAACAACAAAAAACACATTATTAAGTATAATAATCACATAAACAGAAACCAGAAAAAATCATGCAATCATCTCAATAGACACAGAAAAGGTCTCTAACAAAATCCAACATCCATTCATGATAAAAATCCTGATGAAAATAAGTTTAGAAGGACCTTATCTCTAACCAGGCATGGTGGCCCATGGTTATAATCCCATCACTCAAGAAGCTGATGCAAGAGGATCACCACGAGTTTGAGGACAGCCTGAACTACATAATGACATGGTGAGTTCAAGGTCAACTTGAAATACATAGCAAGACTGTCTCAAAACAACAACAAAAAAAGGACCTTATCTCTAACTAATAAAAGTCATTTAGAAAAAACCCTCAAGCATACCAAATGAAAAAAAAAACTGGATACTTTTCTTCTAAAATCAGGAGCAAGGTAAGGGTGTCCACTCCATCACTCCTGTTCAACACAATACTGGAAACTTTAGTCAGAGCAGGCAAGACAAAGAAATAAACAGGCTATAAAGAGAGAAAAAAGGAAGAAGTCAGACTATTCTCATTCACGGACACATAATCCCTTACATAGAAAAGCTCCATCCACACAGTGCTGGTTTTAGATGCATACAGAATGGAAGAGTTGTGAGATCAGGAAGGCTTCCACTCAGATTTCAGAAGGCTTAGGAGGCCAGGTGGTGTGTCCCTGAGAGGGCAGTATGTAAAATTATGAGTGTGAAGCCAAAGGTGCAGTGGAGACCCCAGAAATTTGGAGAAGCCAGGAACATGGATTGTCTAAGGAAAATTGCAAGGAGGGAGCAGAGCAGGCCCAGAAGAAAAATCATGGGAGCTACGACCACCAAAAGTTCCGTAAAGGTAGAGACACCCAAGCCCTTCAGAGTTCACATCTTCCCACAGATAGCCTCAGAGGCTGGAAATGGAACTATAGGACTTAATGTTTGCCCTGCTGGATTTTGGACTTGCTTTAGTCCCATCCCTTTGTATTGCCCTTTTGTAACTTTTACAATGGAAATGTCTATCTTGTATTATTCAGTGTTGGAAGTGTTCAACTTTCTTTTCATTTGTACAGGAGCTTACAGCTGAGAGTTTGCCTCAAATCTCAGAGGAGACTTGGTACTTGTACTTTTCAGCAATGCTGAAATATTTATGACGTTGGCAACTCTTGGAGACAGACAAAATTCCTTTTACATAAAGAGATGTGCATGAATTTTTGGGAGGCCAGGGGTGGAATGTTATAGTTTGTGTCTAGATGAGCACCCCCCCACAAGCTTTGTGAGTTATAGGACTTTTTCAGGGGTGGCTGTATCTAGGGTGTGTGATGCTGGGATTAAAGGTGTGAGTGCTATATCCACCCTAGAGCAGGTACACTGGATGCAACAGAAGGGACAGAAAAAGACTTCTCATCCACTCCCTTCCTTGCTTTTCTGCCTCCCACTATCATGAATGGTTGCCCCTCTGCCATATGCCACCCTGCCTTGCAGCCAGCCAATTATGGACTGAAACCTCTACAAACTGTGAGCTAAATAAGC
This sequence comes from Chinchilla lanigera, assembly GCF_000276665.1. Classification (NCBI taxonomy): domain Eukaryota; kingdom Metazoa; phylum Chordata; class Mammalia; order Rodentia; family Chinchillidae; genus Chinchilla; species Chinchilla lanigera. The sequence goes on from NW_004955412.1 coordinate 5,097,954, forward strand.
CTTTCCTCCTTTTTTTTTTAAAAAAAAAAAAAAAAAAAAAAAAGTTTTACCAAATGATTCCTAACACTAATAAATTTAATAAAGTAATAGAATACAAAATCAACACACAAAAATTATTCCTGTACACTAACAATAAGCTCACTAAGAAAGAAATTAAGAAAACCATCTCATTCACAATACCTTCCAAAATATTAATCACCTAAGAATTAACCTAACCAAGCAAGTGGAAGACTTCTATCATAAAACCATATTCATGTTAAAAAAAGATTGGAAAATAGAAAGTTTTATCCTTTTACTGGATAAGCATACCCAATATTGTCAAAATGGCTTATTACCAAGCAATATTATATATATATATATATATATATATATATATATATATATATATATATATATTCACAATCAAAGTGCCAACACTATTTTTCACAAAATTAGAAAAAAACAATCCTGAAATTTATATGGAACCAGAAGAAATTCAAAAAAACTAAAAACAATCCTGGGCAATGAGAACAAAGCAGAAGGCTCTATAATCCTGGGTTTCAAGTTATATTACAAAGCTACAGTGGTAAAACAAATGGTACTGCCACAAAAACAGACGCACTGATCAATGCAACACAATCATGAATGCAGAGATGACTTCAGATGTCACTTTCAGCCATTTGATCTTCGACAAAGAGACCAAAAGAGGCTGGAAAAACGAGGCTTTTTAACAAATGGTGCTGGGAAAACTGGCTATACACATGCAGAATGAATCCAGATCCATATCTCTTACCTCGTAATAAAATCAAACAAAAATGGGTCAAAACTCTAAACATAAAAACAGAAACACTGAGTCTGCTGGGAAGTACAGTGGGTAAATCAGAGGCAGAGGCATGGATTCTGGACAGACCCCAAATGCACAATCAGTGAATAATCAGTGAGTGCGACTATGTCAAATCTAAAATCCTCTGCACAGCAAAGGAAACCACTGAGTGAAGAGATGCCACAGGATGGGGAAAATATTTTGCTAGCTGATCTTCAGATAGAAGGCTGATGTCTAGAATACACAAAGAACTCAAAAAATCAGACCCTCCCCTAGAATGGAAAGACCCAATAAAAAATAGGCAGATGAAAGAGGTAGACACTTCTCAATAAGGCTCTTTAGGAATAAAACTAAAACAGGTACGTGATGAAGGAAAGGTGGTAAGGGAAAATGTGAGAGAAGTTAAGCAAGATAAGACATCTGGGCATCAAAAACCTCAAGATTCACAAAATCTGGGAGGAAAAAAGAGGGCCCCAGTAACAAGTCACTGCCCACAATATTAGGTGATTTTCTGTTTACTTAGATGTATCCCTTATTAAAATATAAACACCATAGTTTCCTAACTATGGTGTTACTGTATATTTGGTAACCAACAGCTGGTTGAATCAAGGAAAATCTGCTTCAGCCACCTTGAGAGCTGTATTTCCACCCATCTGTCCATTCTATCATCCATCTTCCCTGTTGTCTTCAATCCTTTAATTATTTATTGAGCAAGAACTGAGAAGATGCACCCTAATGACTGGAGAAAACTAGGGGAAAGAAAAGGGTGTTCTTTATGAATCTGAAGTTTTTAAATGTCAGACAACACTTTATTTAAATTTTATTGTAACTGCTAATATATAATACCTTGAAGATTTGTTACTTTTTTATGCAAAATTGAACCTGTGGCACAAAAGAATAATTTACTCCACTGAACTGAACAGCTGAGGACAGGTGTCAGAAATGTTTTGAGAGATGAGCAATTTTTACTTTCCAGTGAAGTAGTTTCAATAATATCCATTTTTGGAGTTTCTAAGGTTATAGGTGAGAAACTCCATAAAGTCAACATTAAATTATTTCTCAAGATTATGGGTGGGATGAGTGGGATTTGCACCACCCTTGCTTGATAGAAGTGTGACTTGATATATTTGGTGCTTGGCACAGCTCTGTAGATTGTTTTTTGTTAAGGTAGTTAACAGCCCTTGGTGAAATTCATTTCCACTGACCATTATGGACGAGAGAAATATCTGCAACTTGGACAAGTGCCAGCAATGTGCCTTTCCTGAGGACAGCAATGGATGACTGCCCTGAGTCAGCGCAAGTGGTATGCCTGGGAAAATGCTTGAACAAACTATGATAAAATCAACCTCAAATGCTTCTAAAAGACATGGCTTTGCAAAGAACAAAGCCTGAAAAACAAATCTCTTTTGCCAACTCAGAGTTCAGGATGATAGCAGTTTAACAAATAAGAAAATATGCTGGAAGGTGACTTTATAAAAATTTTTGATCCTTCATGCGTGACAGCACTAAATCCCTGAAAAAATAACAAAGATGAGACTAGGAAACAGAGAAATGTCCTCCCACACAGGGCTCTGGAGAAATTATGCCTTCAGATCAGCCAGAACCACATGTGGGACATCTGGAAATCGGAAGAATGGGTCAGGATCAGCCATGACTGTACCCTCACACAGTAAGCACCACACCAAACGCGGCCATTCAAAACTGTAAAACCCTCTCTTGACCCCACTTCCTCTTTCAGCTCCATTTTTCTGATCCCTTTTATGGAAAATTCCTTGAAAGGATTTCCCACAATCATTATATCTAATGACTTTTCTCCCATCACGGGACTAGATTTCATAATTTTCAGAGCCCAATTTAAAATAAAAATGTGAGACTCTCTTGTTAAAAATTATTAAGAATTTCAGTGGCAGGAGAGCATTAATCCACATGTGGGCTCTTCCAAGCCTGGGACCACCTGCTACTGCACAAGTCACGTACCCATGAAGCGGACCCTGCTTTGCAGTCTGCTGGGCCCCCTTCAAACAGGCTTTCAGGTTCCACCAACTCTAAAACAGTTCTTGTCAATGAAAGCACTGATTTCCTCCAAGTAATCTAAGTCACTTCTCTTCATCTTACTGTATGGATGAGTGATATGTAATAAAGTGATCACTCCTTCCTTAAAGCATTGTCTCCACCTTATTCTAGAACATTCGTCTGTCCTTTTTACCTGACTGGGTGTGGTCCCCTGTAGTCTTATGTCCTGGTTCCTCCTAGATTCTCCAAAAATGTCTATATTCTAACACACAGAACCTGCGAGTGTGTTATGGAGCTGCAGCAGCCATAGTAAACTAACACAGCAGTCATCAGTTCAGGCTCTACAACTTGCCTTACCCCAAGGCTTACCTTCTCTATGCAAGTCTCTTAAGATACCTTATCCTCCTTCAAGGCCTTAAGACACAAGCTAAACACCAAAGGCTCTCAAATTTATTTCTCTGGATCAGATTTTGTCCCCAGACTCTAGCTTCACGTGGCCAACAGTTCACTTGACATTTTCATTTAAATGAAAAAAGCATCTTAAATTTAACATATCCCTAAATGCATCATCCTTATGCCACACTTCCTACACTGGAAACGGAAGCTCCAGGACTAACTCTTCTGGTTTCACAGGCCAGAAACTTCATTTATCCTTGCTCCCCCTCCTTTTCACATGGCCCACATCCTACCTGACAGAAATCCTGCTTCCTGTGCCTTCAAATAAATCCACAATCTCACACATCTGCCCTCCTTCCCTGACAGCACCCTGGATGGAGACACCATCCTTGTTCTCCTGGGACATCATTGTGGTCTCCTAAATGGTGTCCAAGATTCTAATCTCTTCTCTCAGAAATCTGGACTCAATCTCTCAACCACAGTGCTTCTCTTACAGATTTGTGACGTCAAATCATTTCTCTGAAAACCCTAAAATGGCTTCCTAATTCCCTCGGAATGAATGGCCTTTTAATGACCTGGAGGTCCTTCGTGATGGCCCTTCCCTGATGGTCTCTCCTGCCGCTCTGACTCACTCACCCTTTTCCTTCTATGCTAGGCTGGTTGTTCTCGGAATGCTCGGCCTTTGGAACTGCTTTCACTTCTACCCCAAATGGGGACACAGGTGTATCTACATTACCTCCCTCTCACTTTGAGGTTCTCTGCTCAAACATCATTTTACAGCCGTCCCTGGATACTTTTCCCCACTCAACTCCCTGTCTTACTTACCCTGCTTTATCTCCACAGTTCTGTCATTATGTGATATACTTTTGTATTTATTCCTTATTTTCTTACTGTTTGATTCCTACTACTAGAATATGAGTCCTATTAAGGAAAATGCCTTATTTTCTTTCCCCAAAAGAATAGTAACTTCTAATAACTGATAAAGACTGTTGAGGTACACAAATGAATAACACAAGACTAGGAGTGTTGAATTCATCACCTACCAACCTCTAACATATCAGTAAAAATCTATAAATAAGCCATAGCTGAAACCAGCATTTTGAAATGAAATTGAAAAAAAACAATTAATAACTTCTGGAAAGTTCCCTAAAGGAAGTGTATGATCACTGGGACCCAGGGACTGTCTTGACCAGAAAACCTGCTAGTCTTCCTCTCTTCTGCCCCCATGCAATTATGGCCATCTTCTAAACCAGAGATTTTCTGCTAGAGTTGACTATTGCTTTCAAGGGAATATATGGCAAAGCCTTAGGCATTTTCATTTGTCACAACTGGGGCAAAGGTGTTATTGGCATCTAGTGGACAGACAACAAAGATGCCGTTAAACAGCCTACAATTCACATGACGCTTTACAAAATAAATCATTTTCCACCCCAAAATATCAATAGTACCAAGGGTGAAAATGTACACTTTGCTTTTGTTATGCACAGTGCTTTTAAAATGTCAATTAGATCACGCCAATCAATACTATTATTTAAGGCTTCTATATGCCTGCTCATTGATTTTCTTTGCAGCTATTGATAGATAATTGTTGAATTCTTCAACTATAACTGGAGACCTATTTTTCCTTGTAATCCTATTGGTTTCTGTTTCATGCATTTTGAAACTTTGTTATTTATAAACACTTTGGATTGGGGGCTAGGGATTTAGCTCAGCGGCACAGCATCTACCTGGCAAGCACAAGGTCATGAGTTCGATTCCTGGTACTGGAAGAAAACCAAAAAAATAAAAAATAAAAATAATAAACACTTAGGATTATTAGGTCCTCCAGATGAAACTTCTTTTTTATCTTCATCAAAGTATTCTATTTATTCTTGGTAAGCTACTGAAATCTATTTTATCTTTTATATATAAGGCTACTGCAGGTTTCCTTTGCTGTTAGGATGGTTTATCTTTTTCCACCCTACTTTTGAACTGCAAACTGTGTTCAAAAACTACAGTAAATGTTTAAGATTTTTTAAAATTGTAGTAAAAGACACACATTGTCATCAATCCCTCTCAGAATACTCCCACCTGCTTGGAACATATGTATCCCATCACTCTTGCCACTTTCTGAAGCAGTTCTGAAAATAGTCTCTCACGAGTGTCGTAAGTTGTGCTGTCATGGCTGGTGTACTGACCTGAATCAATTCAAGATGTTTATCTGTCATAGTCATTTTGATTTGGGCAAAGAGCCATGTGCTGGATTAACTAATGGTCAGTTTGAGTGGGAACGCCCAGCTGAACTGAGTCAGCTTGGTTCTGGGCAGGAAGACCCACCTGAGGGTTGCTGCCAAAATGACATAAAAGCAGAACTGGAGAGGAACATTTTATGCTGTTGATTTTCCTGGAGAAGCTTGTTGCGGCTGGTTTTGCTGAGAGGAACTCAGCTGTTCTCATTGTCAGAGCAGTGTGAGTCCTCACTGTCTCCAGGAGTGGCTGCTGTTCTTCTGTGGGGAGCTCTGGCTTCTGCCTTAAGTGTTGCTTTCTGGCTCAAATCGAAATCCCTCAGCCTTCCTCTCTGGTACAGACTTCCCAGGTCCCACCACTGGCCCTTGGGCCTTTCTGGTGCCGATCCTTGATGAGACCTTGTGTGAGGCATTGCTGTGGGCTCTAAGCCTCTGGTTGGACTCGTGTGGAACATTGCTCCGAGTCTGGAGTGAGCAGACAGATCTCTTGCACTCGTCTGTATTTGACTTTTTGAGTGAATACTATAAGATAATTCTATAAATCTGTGTCCTGTATTTGATCTATTTCCTTACAAACCCTGATTAGAACAAGCCAGAAGTCCCACTGTGCCAGATCCAGTGAAGTTCTCATGGTATTTTTGGTCGTACCTCACACAGACAATTCACAGAAAAAAACTTCCAGAACTCCTTCAGAAATGGCAAAAACTACGAGATAAGTGTATTCAAAGAAAGGCTGAGTATTTTGAGGGGGATTAATGGCAATGTGTCTTTTACTATAGCAATTCTTTTAAACATTTCACTCTATTTTAATCACACTTTACATTTGTGTCTTTATTTATAATGTGTATTTTTTTATAAACAGTATGTAGTTGAAGACTTTGTTCTTTACTCATTCTAATGATCTCTGCCATTTCATCGCAGTGTCTAGACCCCTACAATTTATTATGATGATGGACATTAGTAAGTTTAAATCTACTGTCCTCACATTTTCTATTTGCGTTGTCTCCTCTTTATTCACTCTTCTTCTTCTTCTTCTTCTTCTTCTTCTTCTTCTTCTTCTTCTTCTTCTTCTTCTTCTTCTTCTGCTCCTTCTGCTCCTCCTCCTCCTCCTCCTCCTCCTCCTCCTCCTTCTTCTTCTTCTTTGATAATTTAGTCTTCTGTGTAAGTCCATGTGGTAATAATACTTCTAAGATAGCCCCCAAAGAGATAGCTACTCTTGCTTACCCACCTTGTGTGTTCCTATTCTCTTGAGTGTGAGTTAGACTTATGAATATGATGGCATTTCACTCTCACGCCTAGATTACACTACATAGAAAAGCTGAAAATATTTTCCTGTAATTAAGGTCTCTAATAATGAACCTTTTGAAAAAGTCCAGACCATCCCTGAAGGCTGAGATTAGAAGTAATAAGGATTTTCCTGCTGTCTTGGCCTGGTAAGATCCCATAACTTGGAAGGAGAGTATAGCAAAACCCTAGGAAGAGCCCAGGCAGTGGAGATTGGTCCCCAGCTACTACGGCCTGAATTATTTCTGCCTTTCCCCCTTTCCCACCACCATTCATATCCTGAATTTCTACCAACCGTGTGGTGGCACTGGGTGGAGGGAACTTTGATAGGTGATTAGGTTATGAGGTAAGGCCCTCATTAATGAGACCAATGTCCTTGTAAAAGAGATGTAAGAGAGAACCTCAGCCCTTCTACCATATGAAGACCTAGCAAGAACCAGAAAACTGGCCCTCCCTGGACACCAAATCTTCACCTCATATTTCCCAATCTACAGGACCGTGTTAAATAAATCACTATTATAAGCTACCCAATGTATAGTATTTTATTAAGTCAGACTAAAAAAAAATAAGACAGTGCCTAACAGCTAGCAAAAAAAAAAAAAAAAAAAACAGAACCTAAGTTACATAAACGCAAAAAACAAATGAAGACCTCACAATACCAGTGAATTCTGCCCATAACCTGAATGAGCTTGGAAACAAATCTTCCCTGGTCGAACCTCCAGAGAATGCAGGCTGCTCAGCCTTTATTTCAGCAGTGTGAGATCCTGAGCAAAGGTCCACACGAAGATGTGCCTAGATTCCTGCTCTACAGAAACTGTTACATAATAGATATGTGTTATTTATGATGCTACGTTTGTTGTTCTGTTACACGTCAAAAGAAAACTGGTACATTCCGCTTTAGCTTCTTTATTGACTTATCAGATAACCCTTCTTACTGTTTAATTGCATTGGGGGGAAGAACACATTCTTCTGCCTGAGCCCAGGCTACTATCAAGTGAAAGTACCACTTTATTTGTATTGCAAGAATCTTCCACGAGTCTTCTTCCTTCTCACCAGTCCCGATCTTTATGCTAGTGTGTCTGTACTTTTACTTCCACATGTGCTGTGAACCCCAATACATTGTTTTCATTGTGCTTTAAATTGTGAATCGTCTGTGAAGACATTTTGTGTAAGGAAAAAAAGTGTCTTGTATTTACTCAGATATTTACTATTGCATTGTTTATGACTAAAAGTGGGCTCTCTCAGATAAATAGTAACAGTGAACATGTAGAACAGTACCTGATGCTTAATATGCAATTTCTTTGTGTACATATATGTGCCATATATTACTTCATACTAGTTATGAATAAATTAATGTGACTTCATGGAGAGCCCAGAAATATACCTAAGTATTATGCAGCACAAGGTAGCAGTGGCTTTTAAATTCTGGGTCACAAACTTCTCATCTTTTGTCCAGTGAAAAAATAAGCCTCTGTCTTACACAACTTCAGCTGTGTCTCCAGTGTGACCTAATTGCTCCCCAGTCTCTGACTTTTTCAACATGACTTCTGAAAGCGTTAAGTCTAAAACACCTCCAAGGTTCTCATTGTTCATGCCTGAGTGAATATCTGCCCTTAATGCTATTTTTGAGCCTTTCATCCCGCTGTATTGTTGTGACCTGCCAGAAACTGGTCACCATGGCACCCTCCTGTTTTGAAACATGCTACGTTAACTTTTTGGGTCAACTTCATACCCTCACAGTCATGATCCACACCTTTTTAACTGTAGATGCTCATAAATATGCGTCAAGTGATTAGATCAATGCCTTAAACAATTAATTCCTCCAAAGAATCAGAAATGCTACTATGGATAGTGGAAATCTGCTATTAATTTAAAATGTTATCATCTCTGTCTCTTAAACTGGAGGGTGATTTCTTTACACAGGCCAACAAAGGAGTTTTTGACACAGGCAGATAGAAAGCTGTGAGTTATTAAGTATCTTGGCTCTAGATCATCAATTGCTGATTCATTGTTAAACTATGACATGAAAGAAAAGGATTTTTCTTTCTACTCTTTATATGCTCACATAAATAACTGTGCATACTAACTGCTGACATGGGTAACAATGTGAATTTTCAAGTAATAAGGATGCTTAGACTCAGGTAGAGCACAGCCTTAGCATCCAGCTTTTAAAGCACTCATTCTCACACTCTAAGATAATAAGTTATTAGTAAAAAATTTTAGGTATTGCTTTTTCCTTATTCTAAAAGCCAAGTTATATTATAGTGTAATTTCATACTTTGAGAATTAAATGCGAAAATATTTACAAAACTCTACATAGTAAAGACTTTGTGAGGTAAACAAATTCATTAGCAATTTATAAATACAGATGCTTAGGTTTCCAAAAGAGGTATGACTCATCCAAGATCACATAGAAAATAGCAAAAGTGGGACTGGAAGCTAGGTCTAACACTAATCCATAATTTACTGAAATGTAGCTATCCCTAAGTTCACCATCAAGACAATGGGAACACTGGAAGACGGTGTGGGTTGTGGGGCTGTTTTACGGGGAACCTGGTGGAGTCTGGTATAGGGTATCCTTGCATGGCCCTACACCACACCCCAAAGCTACGGCAGCATCTTGGAGTGAGAATCATTAACTGCAGCTGAGACTAACAGTAGCACAGCATATTGGAAGAAATTGTGGATCTAAAGGGCTCCGCAGAGAGAGAGGACAGGGCAAAAACTGGGAAAATCAGACAAGAGTAGAAGCTGCAAGCACAGCACATGAGGCCACACCTGAAGAACACAGCTCCGTGTTACAGATCCCTGCCCACAGCACTAGTGAGCAGGCAGCTGTCAAGGCTCGACTACAGCTCTGAACAGCAGCTCCCCACTTCGCCAGGGCCACCCCATGCATCAGCCTCCAGGAAAAAGCATTCCACTCCTCTTCCATCGGGACTCTCACACCCGCACCATAGAAAAGAGAGAGGTCAGGTTTTGTTTCTGTGTTTGACTGCACTACAGTGTTAAGGTAGAAACTCTACATTGAGAGAGGAGGAAAAATAATACTCTAGGGATATATGACTTTACTGAAAAATTCTAATTGAGTACTCAGTGAACTCACCGGCATGGGTAACACAGCTCTTAAACTCGGGGAGATTTCCTTCCTTAAATCCACCCTTGCAACTCCTCACACATCACATTCTTCCTGCTCATGAACTTGAACCCGTCAAGCATGAATTCAAATACCCGTATTTTAAAGAGAATCTTCAGATTCATTTGGAACTATCATTCATTTCCAAATGTAAACTGGTGCGGAATTTTATTGCAAGGCTAACATACCAGTCTAATTTGCATATTATTGGCCTGAAATTGTCTTTGATTCAAAACATGGTTGAAATGTAGGTCAGATGAGATTCTGGGCTGATGGAGTTGTTCTCCTCTTGCCTGTCTCAGGTCTGCACACATTTCTGACAGGTCTGAGCACATTTCGTGTCTAGTGTATTTGACTCTCACCCTTTTGCATAATTTTCAGTTTCTTTAGTCACAACACAATATTGTTTTTCTGCTAAGCAAGTTAGAAAACATCACTATTTCATTTTGTAAACTGAAATGTTACTCACATTTTAGCTCAATAAACACTTCCTACTCAGTAGGACATAAACAAAATTGGATACTATATAGCAGGTTTAAAGAACTTTGATATTTTGTTTGGAAAAAAATCTACATCGGCAAACCAAGGAATATATTTTGTACAATTTGAAGTGATTTTGCCAGGCATGGAAAGTTGACAGGGTTAAGATATGGAAGGGAAAAAATAAATTCGAGAACTTACTCAGAGATGAACTCTACAAATCTTTGTAGTTTTAAGGAGATTGTTGCTATTTTTATTTAATCACTTCAATAACTCGGAAAGATACTTGCATCCACTTTTAAAGATGAAAAACCTCTGATCAAATAATTTGATGAAGGTCAGCTGGAAAGATCGAGATTAAGGTAAGGCTTGGGACAGGATCTGCCTCGCTCCTCGGCCCAGGCTTCTTTGCATGGTGTAGTGGCGTACAGGAACACGGCAGCGTCCCTTGTCCCTTTTTCCTTCTCAACAGCATTCATTGCTGTCAAGGCATCCCTCTCCCTCCATCTCCTTGTTCAGAGGATGCACCCTCAGCCCTACCCAGATGCCCAATCCAATGATCATCACCATTCCCTTCCAAATAAGTGCTTTAGGGTGGGGATGCAGCTAATTCTGGCCAGTGTCAGGTAAGGGAATGAGAAGCACTTTGTGAGGAAAAGTTTCTTCTCTCTTTAGAAAGAACCAACCATAAAAGAATTCTCTTCTCGAGACACAGGTGTATCCAGAAATGATGCCTGAGTCACTAGCAGCAGCATGACTAGAGGAGCTGCAGCCTAGCATAAAGCCTCTGCAGAAAAGGAGGAGGAGGAGGAAGAGGAAGGAGCTGGGGAAGGAGAAGGAGAAGGATGTGAGGAAGAACAGAGGAAGAAAGGAATCTTCATTCTCGGAGAACTTGACCAGACAGGTAACCCTGGCATCTCTCTCCCATGGACTGCCCCTGATGTGACAACATATGACTGTGTTTACTTCAGTGTAATGTCTGTTTCTTTCATTGGAGTCTAAAGCACCTTAATGATATAACTGGACTCTAAGCCTATGCAGCAAGACCGGACAGCCTTCGCTGCTTGACATTCAAGGTGTGTCACAAAAAGTCCTAAATAATCAAGCAGGGCAGATGAAGAGGTCCAAGTGGGTTGGACTTGTCACTAGGACTTCTCAAGTAGTGTGTTCAGCAAATCAGAGGCCAACTGGTACAGAGGCAGGAGCATTTCCAGGAATAAAACCTGGGACTCAGATCAAAGCATACTGGCTAGGTTAGGAAGCTGAACTTGAGCCATGTGATAGATCCACAGAACAGGTGGGCCAGTCCCAGCAAGACAAGGTCATTTCCAAGGGAAACAGAAAGAGGTCATGCGGCAAGAACCAGGTTAACTAACTCCATCTCCGAAGCATTCTCTCTGGGAAGTAGTTTTTGGCTTTTGTTTGTTTGGTATTTTTTGTTTTTGTTTTCATATAAAAGACCATTCCACAAACAAATTGCTTCTCCAGCATTTTTTACTTTTTCGCTTTGGAATTTAAATTTAGCATACTAAAAGCTTTGCGCTTAATTTTTAAAACAATAAATAAGTACCAGCCTTAATAAATTTAATATTTCAATGAAGATTCTAAATATATAAACTACTTAGATGTTTAACACCCTATTTTTATTTTGGGGGGGGAATAGGGAGAGAGACTGAAAAAAGAAGATGTTGAGAAGCTGTGCGTTGGTCACGGCTCTGTCGTTAGTCACATTCCTGGCTTTCTCTTAGTATGAATAACAGAGAAGCATGTTTGCAGCACTCTATGACTCTCTACGTCTTATTTGCTGCAAATAATTAAATTCCTCCTAAAGAACCATATGTTCAAAAGCACTGAAATAGCTTCCCTGCAGAAACTGAGTGTAGTTACCATTTAAGTATAGAATCACACAACCTAAAGAACACCAAATTACCACTCATTTTCTTGTGCATACCTGGATTTCTCCAGTGGGGTTGACTGTGAAAACAAGCCAATTTCCAGGTAAATCTAAAGAGAAATGGGAAGGGTGCTCCATGCTGACTTCAAATCACATAGTCAAGTAGGTTTCCTCTGTTCTTTAAAGACACGTGAACAAGCATATTTTACTTCATCGCTCCATTGCATTGGGTAATGGAACCTGTAGGGACCAAATAACGAGGGCCCTGTGGTGAGTGAGGAAGCTGTCACCTCTCCTCCTCTAGTTACCTCTATGGAATCGGAATAAAATTCTTTCCAGATTAAAAAGAAAAATAAGATCATAATTTTTAAATAATAAAATAGGAAGGGAGACAACAAGAGCTCTAATACCAACACAGTTATGGTGGGCATTGTGCTGGAAATTGTTTTTAATTTATGTGTCACTGAAAATTAATTTCTATTAATAAGACAACTCGATTCCAAGACAATAGAAGCTACTGTAACTTTGTAAAATGAGCTGAGTTAAAAGTATGCTTCTCAGCATTCTGTTCCTTACATCATTTTAGGTTAGGACTGGCTGCAAGAGTAACTTGTGTGATATTTGAAAAGAGTAATTTGTGTGATATTTGCCCCAAAAGTTGTTTACAGGGCCAGCCTGTTACAGCTCAGACACGTGTGGTTCACCTTGTTGGGGAAGAGCGGCAGCTGGAGCACAACACCTCCAGACCAGGTCAGATTTTCTTTTCCAGCCCAGGGGATATGCAGTCCACCAAAGCCATTTGGGATCCACAGTGAGAATGACGCCGGCATCACTAAGAAAGTCAGTGGTGCCTTTCCTATAAAGGCCAAGGCTAATAGTAGTGACCACTTGAGATCTGAACTCACTGATGACAAGGGTATGACAGGATCCAAAACAACCGTGGCCAGATGATGATGCTTAACAGTCATAGGACAGGTGGACGGAATTATCCTAAGGACAGGACATTGGAGAGACATGCAGAGCCTGAATTACAGAGTTACGAGGACAGTTAATGGAATATAGCTTTCATGTGGGCAAAATAGGCAACCAGGGTAGTGCTCAATATGTACAATCAAAATAAATTATGAATAAAAATCAGTATGCTGAGGAAGACAACACAAGAAAAAGTCATGGTGCTTTACATGATTTCTAGACATGAACCATTTTTTTAATACCCAGAACCCACTGACGGAAGGAAAGATGGCTCCCCAGAGGAAGGACCCATCAATGCAGTGGCAAGTATGCAGTTGTGCTCCACTCAGCTCTTCTCCAGGGAACCCACAGATCTCCACCCGAGTAACTGTTCTGTGGGAAGGCTGATGGGCAGGCGCTCGAGATGGCACTGATACCTGGAGACCCAAAGCAGGATGCCACTTCTCCTATTACAGTGATATCACAGGAAGACAGGTATAGTTAACAGCCATGGCCCAATGAAGCTCACGGTAGGTCTTGTGGTCTATGAACTCACATGGGGTCATATTCTTGGTAACCAAATTCACAGTTGCAATAGTTATACTTTGCAAGTGCAGAAAACCCCACATTGGTTCTTGAAGCTTTTAAAACTATGCCTCCTCCAGCCACAACAATAAACCATACAGTACTTGGAGGTAGGCAATTGCATTCTAGTGCCATAAATGCCTAAAAGGTGCAAGAGAAGCTGTCTCCAGTGTGTCTTTGCTCGCCTGTAAGCCTGAAACAATAGAAGGTTATTTATACTTCCAATGATGAGTAGACACTTAGATCATTGATATTATTGTTCTCTTCCACTAGACAGACTCAAGCATATAAACTTACTTCTAAGTGCTTCTTTAGTTGCATCATTCCACTTTTAACACATGTTGTAATTTTCAATTAGTTGAAAATGTTTCTTATTTTCTTTATGTTTTCTTTTAGTCCATGGATTTGATGGATCGTTCCTTTGGGACCCATCTTTCTTTCAGTCAGTAGATTCTGGGTATTAAAAAAATGGTTCATGCCTAGAAATTGTGTAAAACCCCATGATTTTTTAATGTGTTCAATTGCTAAAGATTGGATGATTTCCCAAATATCCCAGTATGCAGGATATTTATTTGTTATTTCCCAGTATATGGCCTGTATTGGTGGATGTGCTAAATGTATTTGAAAATATTGTGTATTCTGAGTGGCTGAGTGGGATGATCTATAGATGTTAGTTCAGCCAAGATAGGTGAAAGCATTCTGCAGATCTAACACTGATGGTATCGAGTCCATTTGTTCCATCAGTTACAGAGTGTACGGCCTTGTGTTAATCAGTTTGGCATCACTATAATGAAATGCCTGAGATAACGTAGAAAGAAAACTGCTCACAATTTTGGAGGTTCCAATCCACGATCAGGCCCATTATTCTGGGTCTCTGGCAAGCGTGCTGGATGGATGGTGATGGTGGGGAGCATACAGCAAACAGCTCACTTCATGAACAAGAAGCAAAAGTCAGACAGGGAAGGTTTCAGTCCCACAGTCCCCTTCAGGGCCACACAGCGATGTACGGGCCTCCTGCTGGGCCCCAGCCCAAAGGCTCCACCACTTCCCAAGAGCATCACCTTAAGGATTTTTCTTTAACACACGGACTTTTAAGCAGTGCTTATCCATACCAAAACAAGACTAAAGTGCAGATTTCTGTTTCTCCTTTTGGATCTGTCAGTTTTTGTTTCATGTATCATAAATTCAAACGCTTTTATTGTACACTGGAGAACTATCTCTAGTCATTCAGTCCTGGATCCTTGTAATATTCTACCTCAGTTTCACCGACGTTCAAATCATCCAGTCCTCCGAACTCAATGACGTGAACTGCTTGGTGTAGTATTTCAAAGTGCCTCCCACACATATGCACACCTGGGTGCCTTCTGCACAGTTCTCTTTTCAGTTGTCTCAATCCTGCATATTTTGAGCCATGGATGAAATATCTAAACCAATTAGCAGCTGGAAAGAGCATGTATTCCCATGGTCTGCTCAACCTGAGAGCATTTCGCGTTCTTCGCCTACGTAGTGATAGCATATATATCAAAAACCTATGAGAAATTAATCCTGGAATTTCCATAAAACACAGTGACGTATTCTCACTTCCCAGGAAATTTAATGACTAATAAAAAATTTAATTTGATTCAGTCAAGTCTCCGATGACTTGGAGAAACTTACTAAAAATCCCATTTACAAAGCAATTTTACCACATTGAGTATTAAAGTTGTTCATTTGTCTCAACATTGAAATATCACTAATAACCACATATAGGCAACAATGCTTTTATTAGAGTGTTGATTCTTTTTGGAAAATTAAAATCTGTGACAGATGTCTGCTGGTGCCTTGTCTTTAACAAAGCAGGCTATGGGAAGCCTTGCTATGGCAGAAGATGTGCCACAGGAACTCAAGACGGAGTAAATTCTCTCAGTAGAGGAATGAGAACCAAAAGGACTGATAGCAAACCCTTCTTATAATATTTGCAATGGTATTATAAATTATATATTTTATTCACCTATTAGGATGACAACTATATTCAGCTCCTTACTAGTAAAAGTTGGGAGAGGATTTACATTGTCCGTTACGGCCACTTTTTTCTAGAACACTGTATCATGTAGGATTTTTTACAGAAACAGAACCAAAAAGATATTTATTTACTTATTGATTTGTTAAAAGATATTGGTTCACATGACTATACAGGTTAAGTCCACACCCAAGAGAATTGATGGTATGGTTCCAGAACACCAATAACACAGACAGTTGGAAATTACTGGATACAGCATATTAGAAACTAAGTATGAAATGTTTAAAGAATAAAATGTGGAATAAAAATGTAACACTATAAAATGATCAGGTAAACTTGAAAAGGAATCAAATAAAATGTGAAGAATGAAAAATATAGCACTAACAATATGACTAGATAGAAATTAGCCAAAGAGACAGAGAATTAGATCATGAAAGAAGTACAGACAAAATTTAAGCAGAATCTCCAAAAAAGAAAGTGCAGGACACATGTTTAAAGAGATAATGCCTATGATTTTTATGGAATGAGACAGGTGGGGGACCAGGGATACAGCTCAGTGATGCAGCACCTGCTTGGCAAACAAGTGGTCTTGAGTTCAATTCCCAGTCCACAAAAAAAAAAAAAAAAAAAGAATGAGACAGATGAACGATGACCAACAGACACAGGAAGTAAAACAAATAGGCCAGTGATAAACTGATTCCCTGTAAATGAAAGTCCAGATTTAAGCCATTGGGCACTAAATAAAATTTGAAAACTACGTGACAATGGGTTGAATGATTTTTGCTCCAAAAATTTGTATGCTGAAGTCCTAGCACCTCCCTTGATGCTATTAGGAACTGACCTTTGGGAGGTAAGCAGATCATGAGACCTCAGGAATGGGATTAGTTCCTTGTTGAAGGGGGAACTCAAGAACGTTCTCTGTCTCCCTCTCCTCCTCTCTCTCTCTGTCTCCCTCTCTCTCTTTCTCTCTCTCACCCTCTCTCCCCTTTTTTCCACCACATGAATATATAAAGACACGCTGGTTGCCGGCAGTGTGGAAGAGGACTTCCACTAAACACCAGCCATGCTGCAACCTTGATCTGAGACTTCTAGCCTCAATGTCTGCAAAAACTGAATTTCTGAAAGGGAAGAACAACTGGGATGAGGGAAACAAGAACAGAAAGAAAGAAGGGGGGAAACATATAAATATGCACAAGGTAGGATAATTGTACTACTCATTTCTATTGCCTTATTGAAAGGCACAGTTAATGTTTAATTGTTTGATCGATTTTGCATACCTATATCTGTTAATCTGAGCAACTACTTTGCAGATAACAATATGTAATACAACAACCATTGTTAATTTACTATCATCTGTTGTTTCTCTGACCCTGGAACTTGTGGATTCACGTTATTTCTGATGGCCTACACATTACTCATTCTTTTACCCAAAGATCTTTTAGAAAGTAATCTACCCTGTGGCAGCCACTGTCTTAAGTGCTGGGAACTAGAAGTGACTCTAAAACACTTGCTCTCATTACAGCTGGAGAGGTAGACAAGTAATAATGGGCCATGGTGAAATGTAGTGTCACAGAGCAGTCAGCAGGTAGTCCATTCCTTCTCAATGCATTCCAGGTAACTTCCAGCTGTGTCACTCTAAGTCCTACCCATAAAGATAGACCTGTGAGCCTGACCACTTCTCAGAATCACAGGAGTTTGGGAAAAAATAAAACCTTGTTAATCACTCAAGTTCAGCACCTTCTAGACACTCTTGACCTGAAAGTTGCTCATATGTAAATATTCCAGCCCCCACCCACCTAGGATGACTTAATTCTGAGATATGTGTTTTGCGCTATTTCCTAAAAGTTTTCCTGTGGGATGTAACATCCACCAACCCACTGCAATTCATCACACGCAGTTTTCATCTGATGTCTTTTGCTGATTTCATTCCCCCACCCTGTTAGTGCTCCATGCGTATCTCAAATAAATGACTTACACTTGAACCCTTTGCTCGGAAGTCTGCTTGTGGGGAATGCAAATCAATGTTGTTTCTAAAAATGGAAGCATGCACAGGGTGTCAGGAGAGAAAGTGAAATTATGTATATGAAGGACAGAACTGTCAGGGAAGACTTCTTAAAGGAGGTGAAGTGAGCAAGTCGTGAAGAAATTGGCCTGCCAGAGACAGTGAAGGAGGTGACCCAGATAGACGAATGGCGCTTTAGAAAGTGTTGAGGTATGGAGCAAAATGATGAATTTGGAGAACTACAAGTTATTTCTGTGGCTGGAAAGAAGTTGTTTATTGTAGGTGAAATGACAGATAATGAAGCTAAAGAAGCAGACTGAGGTCACCGACGGAGGTTGCCTCATGAATTATCCTCTGTACAAAGCCAGAGTCTGGGTTTTATCTTAGAATATAAAGGAGACCAAAACATTGGAGAATTTTAAGGATCGGAGTCATACAATTGGGTTTATTTTTGAGAAAGATTACTTTGTCAGCAAAGTAGCAGCAAGATTAGAAGAAAAATAGGTGGAGGTAGGGAGACCTGGAAGGTACTTTAAAAATTCTCATGTTGAGAACTGATGATAAAGTTGAAAATAAGGGATTTGGTAAAATGGTGAACTAGGCTTCAATCCTGGTTTCATCTGTTGCCAGCTATGCAATCTTTGGGGTATTATTTTATCTAACTGTGCCTTACTTTCTTCAAAGGTAATGTAAGAGCACTATTACTTTTCTTCAGAGTTTTGTGAGAACTATGTAAAAATATGTGAGAAGTCTAGCACAGTGTCTGGGAAACGACAGCTCTCAATTACTGAACATCATTCTTCCTGGGGCACTGAGATTCATGTTGGAGAAAGCAGGGCAGCTGTGAGAAATTCTGACAGAGTTCGCTAATTAAAGGGAGGTAGACTGTGAATTTAAAAATATCCATCTAATTCATAGAGGTTGGGTTTAGATGACTGGATGGATGGTGAGATAATTCAGCAAAATGGAAGAGAGCTTCATTTTGAACACATTTCTTTATAATAATCACAAAAACATAGGTAAGAAGTAAACTTAAGAAGAAATATACATTGCCTATATTAAAGGAACCACAGAAATTCATAGAAAGACCTAAAACAAGACCTACATAGATGAAAAATTAAAATATAGTTCTTGATGACAAGACTCCATGCAATACATCTGACATTATTTCCTATCAAATATATTTATAACAATACAAATCTAGGCAGTGCCTGATATGTATGGTTGGGAGTATTGTATAAACACATAAGAGAAAGCTAGAAATTTCCTTAAGACATAACAATGTGGAGGATGACTTTACAGTGTCAGTAGTTATTGCTAATATTTTTAGGTGGTTACCATGTCTCATGTTCTACAATAGGTGCTAGCTATAAAGTTCATTCACTCTCAAATACTACTTCTTCTTTGAAAGTGTAGAAAAGGCTTAGAAATAATTAAACATAGAGTAACAGGAAATTGAATACATACTTTTAGTGAATTCATAAAATACAAAATGTAAATCATGAAATATATAGATTTTGAAAGAATTTTAATGTGGAGAATACTCATAGTATAATAGGTATTCAAAATGGAAAGAGTAAACTACATGTCCAATATGATCACCAGTC
This sequence comes from Chinchilla lanigera, assembly GCF_000276665.1. Taxonomy (NCBI): domain Eukaryota; kingdom Metazoa; phylum Chordata; class Mammalia; order Rodentia; family Chinchillidae; genus Chinchilla; species Chinchilla lanigera. The sequence continues at coordinate 5,117,328 of NW_004955412.1, forward strand.
TATAAAAAAGAGTTTATGACCATGACAAGATTAGAAGCCGCTCTCTCAAATTATTAATGATGATGTAATCTCAGGGTAACAGATTTACTTTTCTTTAATCTTTTCGAAAACACATTTCCACCATCAGAAACATCACTAAAGCTAGTTGAGTCGTTACTTGGACGCTGTCATTATAACTCTGAGCAAAGGCTCTCTTACCGCGCCTTCTATCCTGTCTCCAAACACCCCCATTCCCACCCACGCTGAGGACTCCTTCTCTAAGACTCCCCAGCACCAGCGCTCCCTCCATGAAATAGTGTTTACCGTGCCTGTTTATGTCAGTTGCATCTATTATTGTTATTTTGCAACTTAATTAACCAGTATGTAAACAGATGAAACAGGAATAGGGAAACAAAGGCATCTTTTTTGTTTTTAGAAACCAAGCTGAAGACTTTTTTAGAAACCAAGCTGAAGACTCCATGTTGAAAGACTCCATGTTGAAGCTCAGCTAGTTGAAAAGAAAGAGACAAGAAACCGAGATAGATCAGTTGTTCAGATTACAGATATAAGTATGCAAAATTGGTCAAAAAAGATAAAGCATTAACTGTTCCTTTCAATGAACCATCAGACCTCAGCAGTTCCCTTCTTTCTTTCTTTCCTCCTTTCCCTCATCCCAGTTGTTCCTTCTTTTGAGCAATTTCTTTCCCTTTCATAACATCTATTGTACATTTTGCATTTTATTTACTCTTTAATGGCTTGATCAATCTTGCATTCTTACATCCGGTAATCTGAGCAACTTCTTTGAAGATAACAATACGTAATATAACAACCACTGTTAATTCCTATCATTTTGTTCTGAAACCCTGTATCATTCTTATTGCTTTGTTTTGTTTCTGTGTATGTTGTTGGTACTTTGCTATTGTTCTTTTTTATTTTTATTATTCTCTTTAAAATAACGAAGAAAGAAACAGAGATAGAAAGAAAGAAAGAACAGAAAACAGAGGGGCAGGAGGGAGGGAGGGCAGAAGAAGAGAGAATGGATATGTGTGAGGCTAAAGGATATTTTAAATGGGGAGGGGAACGATAAATCTAGAAAGATCTCACACTCAGATTACTTTGTGTTTTTAAATTCTCTAATACAGGGCTGGGGATTTAGCTCAGCAGCGCAGAGCCTGCCTGGCAAGCACAAGGTCGTGAATTCGATTCCCAGTACCGGAAAAAAACAAAAAATAATAATAATAATAATAAATTCTCTAATAAGCTGAGGAAACTGACAATGGAAAGAGTTGGTGTTGTGCCAGCAGTTTATGAAAAGTAATAATTTTGGTAGGTAACCCAACCAATGGGCACAGGCCAAGAAAGACGGTCTGAACCCTACACGAAAGCCTTAGTGAAAAAGCAGCTTGGATTTTAATTTAAAATAAAATGTTTAAAATTGATGAGGTTTCATTGTTGTTGTTATTAGTCCTGCTCACCAAATTTTTACTCTGAATCATCTGTAAATACTGATGAAGGACCACAGCTGTGCTCTGGTCATTGTTAAAGTTGAATGTTTAATCTGCATTATACTTCAGCGGAAACATAGATTGCGGGGTCTTGTGATCTACATTAGGGTCCTACCTCTGCACACATCCTAACCTCTTGACTTCAATTTCCTCATCTGTAGACAAGCTTTGGCTAGAAAACGGGCTCAAAAGTGATTTGAACTCTTCCTAACAATTCTGTTACTTTTAAATAAAAATGCATGAAGTAAGCATTAAACTTACAGCAGTATAAAAGCGAAATATCTCAATCACTTATATTATATAATTAAAACACTGTACAATTTAAAAATACAATTTAAAATAGCTATTTGTGGGGGTCTGAGGATTTAGTTCAGTGGCACAGCGCCTGCCTGGCAAGCGCAAGGTCTTGAGTCTGATTCCCGGTACCGGAAAAAAAACAAAAAAATAAAAAATAGAAAAAATTTTAAAATAAAATAAAATAGGAATTTGAGAATAACATAGAAGAAGATGGGTATAAATTTGCTGCTGCTCTATTTTTTACAGAAGAGATAATCAGAAAATCACACTTATAAACATGAATAAAAATAATAAATCCATATATTCAATATTTAAAATCATTGTTATGACTTAAAGAACCTCCTCCTTTGAGTTAAATCTGGCCTGAAGATATTTTATTATTAAAGAATTTAATACAGTGAATTCCAAATCTCGGTCTGTCACTGAATTGCTTTAGTACCTTAGAGAAAAAAATCTTCCAGTCATAACTTGCCAAGAAAAAATCTCTTCCATAATTTATTCACCACTTAACCCAACCCTAGGACGAATAAAACCACTGAAATTCTGAACAATAGCAGGAACATTTTCCATTAATTAGCAATGAATGGCTGTAATCTTGGCAAGGAAGCTGTATTCCCATATGTGACCCTCTGTCCACAGGTCCACTGGTTACAAATAATTGTAATTAAAATTCTTGATTTGTTTTTAAGACCTTTACATCTTGCTGAATTGCACATTTACAACAATAGAGAATTAAAACATCTACCCTAAACTAGTTCAAATGTCCTGGAAAAAATGCTTCAAATATTTCTACAGCCAAGTCATATTTTACATGAAAAGCCAATCAAAAAGAAGTCACTCAGCCAGCTGATTAGCAATTATATTCAGAGCTAAATTTCGACTTAAAACCAAAGAGGCAAAGAAACACAAAGTCACAGAAAATCAATTCCAAACACTTTAGTAAATTCAGGTTATCCAAACCCTTGAAGTAGGGACTATTGAAAACAATACATACAAGGAGACATAAAATGATTTGCACTTTAAGCCAGATGTGGTGTTAAATGCCTGTAATCCCAGCACTCTAGGAGGCTGAGGCAGGATTGCCAAATGCTAGCCCAGTTTGGACAATTTATCAACTGTCTCAAAAATTAAAATTTTTCAAAGGGACTGGGAATATAGCTCAGTGCCAAGGCCCTGGGCTCAATCCCCAGTACCACAGAAAGGTCTGTATTTCATTTTAGCTCTTAACTTTTTATTTTTTAATTTAATTAAGTTTATTGGTATAATTTAGGTACACACAATGATCACATTCATTGTAGGGAATTTGTACCTGTACATGACAGACCTTGATTCCTCTTTTTCCCATTCCCAGCCCCTCCAATCAAACCCCTTCCCCTCCCAGTTCACAAAGCTCTGCTTCCATTCTATCCTTTCTTTCTCATTTTTTT
>NW_004955412.1:5121310-5160849 GCF_000276665.1 Chinchilla lanigera
TAGACTCTAGCATGATTTGAGGTCTCATGTGAGACAATAAATACATCTATAAACTATAAATTCTAAGACTATAACTTCTATAATATCTTATACATCTTAGCATTTTTTCAGAGAACAAATCTATTTTGTTTTCACTGATGTCCCTATGCACTTGCTTATGTCTTCAGTAATGTGACAACTGTCCAGCTCAACAGGAGCATGGTGCTTACCTGCTCCTCTGCCTCTCCCCACTCAAGTTCAACACAGGCCTGAATATTATTAAATATACTGTAGCATTTACATATGTGTTAGCAATATACCATTTTATTACTTTCAATTTTTTAAAAAAGACAATGATTATATAGTAGCTGGATGCAAAATAGGAAGCAGGGTTCTACTTGTGTCAGGATAATGTGACAAGAGTACTAAGGAAAGTCAAGAGACTGGGAACTTTATCCTGGTCTCCAGCAAAATTACTTCAAATTTCTGAAGATTTTTCTTAAGACTGAAAAAAATATATTTGACTATACTTCATGATCAATAAACCGTATATCAATTTTTTGAAGTAGAGGATACTGTGTTTTTTTCACTGTAGTTCACTCTCGTGCTGTAGAGTATAAAACTTTGCTACCTTTTGTGCATGTTTTGACCGATTTTTTTTCAAGACAGAAAGAACCTAGAAACTATCTTTAGAAGGAGACTCCAAGTCAGGCATGGTAGTGCATGCCCATAATCCCAGCACTTGGGAGGATGAGGAAGGAAGATTGCCACAAGTCCAAGGCCAGCCTGGGCTACATAGTGAATTCAAGGCCAGCTTAAACTGCATAGCAAGACCTTGTCTCAAAAAAAAGGAACTTCAGCACCCTAAACACCAGTAACACTAGGATTCAAAAATGATTCCACAATTGTCTGATAATAGTAATGTAGGGAGAGCCATGTATGCCAGTCAAATTATTTCCTTTAGAGAAGATAGATAGATGATAGATAGATGATAGATAGATAGATAGATAGATAGATAGATAGATAGATAGATACCTGAAATGATGACTATAAATATTACTGAAAGGGTATCATTATTATATGAACCAATGATAATATTCAATATAAAATTACTTTTTCATGTGACCTCTTTAGAAGCACTTCCCTTTGGCCAAGGAATGCCCAATCAGGAAACATCTTTCCCAGAGTCATATTAGGATGTGTAAAGAGAAGGAAAATCAGCCCTAACAACAAAAACTGTTTACTCTTTCCCTCCATCTTCTGCTTGGGGGTGCTTGATTTTGTCCTAGCTTCTGATGAATAAGTCAGGGCCTGACAACTGCAGCTCACAAACTGTTTAGTGCTACATTTCCCTGAAGGTTCTGGTACAAGGAAATTTTTGTTAATTGTATACCTTCCCTGCAGCTCATCCACTATCCTTTCTAAATTTTGACATTTTCAAAGACTTGATCCCAGTAAGATGGAAATAAACTTTCTGGTTCCCACACATTTAAAAAAAGATTTTTAAAGTGTATGCTGATATACACACTCTTCTAAAACTTACAGTGGAATCTTGACTTACAGACTCAATTTACTTGGGAGGGCTGGTTGTAACTCAAATTGGTTGTAAGTCAAGATTATTTTTTCCGCAAGAAATAATGGAAAACCCAATAATGTGTTCAAACCTCCCAAGGCACACCTTAACTAACATTTCATAATAAAACAGGGTTGTATTATGTGCATCATTTACAAGAAACACCAAAAATTTTCTTAGTGTATTCACCAAAAAGTTATAAAATGTGCCTAATTTACATAAACAACAATTCCATACTGTGCTTACCATTCAAGTTGACATCTGTGGCTTGCAGGAAGGGAGGATGAAATGAAAGGTGGTAGCTGTTTGGAAGGAGACTTCCCCTTCCATAAGAACATCAGGAATCTAGCTCTCTGATGTTCTTTCTCTCCTCAGGAGAGTCTGTAGCCCACTCGGACCTGCTTCTGGCTCACTAAGTCTCAACATTTTCAGAACTGAAAAGTGATCTAAGATTATCTATTTCTGTCTTTCCTTTAACACTGTTCTGTAGTATGACATGACATTGTCATTAAGCAAGTGAATGCAACAGTTGGCTTTGTCTGGGTGGGTCTTCTCTACAAATAATTATAGCTCTGTTCATTTTTTAAGGAATTCCTTTATTTCAGAAGAATTTTGCTGCACTGATTATTGATACTTTCCCTCCTCTCCAGAAAGCTCCTCAGCTGCCATTCTCTGTTGCTCAGCCAGAAGTTACTGAAGCTCCTCTGTAGAAAATTCCTGAGTGTTCCTCCACCAGTGCCTCAGCATCACCAATGTCTACCTGCAAGCCTGTGGACTCTGCTACAGTCACAATGTCATCAACCATAGGGTTAATTGAAGGCTCAGGCTCCTCTACACAGCCTTCAAAATCTCTCCTGTATAATTTTAGGTCACAGTTTCTTCCAGGAAGATTTCAGTGTCCTTAGAGAGACCACTGGCCCAGGATTTCTCAGTTAACCCCACACAGGAAAGGATGTTATACTTTCCAGAACTTTTAAGGGTTAAATGTGTATCTAAGACCATCTGGAAGCACTCCAGGAGCAGTTCCTTGGTGTAGAGCTTCCTAAAGTTATCTACAACCTGCCGGTCCATAGGCTGCAGTACAGAAGTTGTATTAGGTGCGAGGAACTCAACTGAGAGCTATGGGAATTCTTCAGCCAATTCCTCCACATCTGGAGGGTGAACAGGAGCATTTTCCATGATGAAGAGAGTCTTGAGAGGTAAACTTCTGTCCTCTGGATATTTTTTAACAGTAGGACAGAAAGCCTCCCTGATCCACTGAGGGAAAAGCCTTGTTACACAGGCTTTTGCATTAGATCTACACATTACCCCAGACTACTCTTCATAACTTTATATTTTATGAACACTCTAGGGGCCTCAGAGTGACAAGCCAAGACAGACTCCATCTTGAAATCACCACTCACATTGGCACATAGCAATGAAGTTAGGCTGTCCTTCACAGGCTTGTGACCTGGCAATTTATTCTCTTCCTGGGTAAGGTATGTTCTCCTGGGTATTTTCTTCTAGAAAAGCTCAGTCTCATCACAGTTGTAAACCTGATGAGAGTAAAAGCCATTTCTCTGTGTCATCGTTTTGAAGTGGTGGATGTAATTTTCAGCACCCATGCTATCAGCACTGGCTGCTTAACCTTGCCTACTTATGCTGTGAACCTGGGTTCTCACTTTAAAATTGTGAAATCACCCCTTACTGGCACAAAATATTTCACCATCACTTGCTGATGGATCTATCCTTTGTGAGATCTGCATTTATAGCCCTAGCTTTTCCACAAATTATAGACTCAGATTATAACCTGCCATCTGCCTTTTCTTTGTCCACACTAATAGTCTTTCTACCTTGTTTAACGCTCTTGATAATGACTTACTAATTTGGATGACACCTTTAGCAACACTACCTTCCTTATACAAATCTTTTCTCTAAGATTATGGAGATGGTGGATTAGGAAGATCGGTCACAGGAAGACCACGCTCATATTTCTTCACAATTTCCTTCTTAATTTCAATTATCATTGCTTTCTTTAGCTTCCCTTCCTTCCTTAGCTTCTTTTCTAGCTTCTAGAGGGCCGTTCTGATATGCATAGTTATAGAGATTATATAAAGCACTGACCAAAACCACGTCCACAACACACACATCTGGGCTCAGACTGACCCTTCTGCTTGCATATACTTATATACATATTCCTGTGAATCTTTGTTTACAGCTGCACAGGTGGCTGGCATTCAGGTCATAACTCAAGACTTTGGTCATGAGTTAAACCTAAAATTCCAGTTATAACCCTAGTCACTCATGTGTGAGGCCACGCATAACTCGAGGGTCCGCTGTACTCAAAAAGCCATAGGATTCATTCTGAAACTATGGGAATTAAAACTAGTGGGGGGTCAAAACTGACCAACTGTGGGATGAAGCCTTCCTTTCAGACTAACATAAAAATAAAATTTAATTTCTTAATTTATAAAATAAGAATCTTTAACTGCCTTGTCTCAGAGTTTGCAACTGATGATGTAGCTGGCCCAGCTTGGCATAAGTACTGCTCAATCCTTTCATCTGACCCACACTTTATAATAGCTGCAAAGGCTTTTACTATAAAAACGTACCTCTTTCAAAATCTATTTCATTGTAGTAGTAGCTGTTTCAATATACTTATTGAGATGTAATTTCCATACCATAAAAGTTACCCATTCCAAAGGTAGAGTTTTATAATTCTTGATAAATGTATAGAATTGTGCAAGGTGCACTTTAATGTACTTTTAGAATAATTCATTACCCACCACTCCACTCCAAAGTTCCTTTGCTAAATCACATGGTAAAGCTATGTTTAGCTTGTTTTTTAAAATCTCCATTGTTTTCAAAAGAGGCTATCATATTATATGTCCCGTATTGTATACAGGTTTCAGTTAAAGGTTTTATGACTTTTTTGTAGCTGCACTAGCAGATATGAAGTTATAATTCATTTAATCTTAGGCTGCATTTCCCCAATCACTGATGATATTAAACATCTTTTCATGAATTTATGAGTCATTCACGTATCTTCTTTGTAGGACATGTTTAAATCTTTAACTAACTTAAGAAGAAATTTAATTGATTTAATTAAGTGGTTCATCTTAACTCAAGTGCTTAGGTTCTTTGCATATAAAAACCTTTAACAGCTACATCCCTTGTAGACATACTCACCCAGTTTGGGGCTTCTTGATTTTTGGTTTGGGTTTTTTTGGTTTATTATTGTTGTTGCTTTTTAATTTTCTTCATAATGTCTTTCAAAGATAAGGTTTTGATATTTATGATATCCAGTTTATCAACTGTTCATTTCCATAGATCATGTTTTATTGTTACATATAAGATATCTTTATTTATCCCAAGGACAGAAAGAGCTTCTTGTCTGTTTTCTTATAGCAGTCTCACTCTTACATTTGGTCTATAATAAATTATAAGTTAATTTTTTCATATAGTGTGAGATAAAGTTAGGGGTTACCCTAACTAGACATACCTGTGATGAGATGTTCTCCACAGCAGCAGAAGGAGTGGAAAAACTGCTTCCCAGTTTATTCTCTCAGAATAATACTTCTCTTTCAAGGGGGTTTTGATAAAGAGTTGCTCTCGGGAATTACATAGCCTTTGGGACCGTTCTAACTATAAAATTCTGAGATTTTGCAACCACCACAGGGTTTAGATATTTGAGTTATCACTTAAAGGCCTTTCCCCTCAAAATCCTTTGTAGACCTGAGACTCTCATTAGGAACACTCAATTCTGATTAGTAAGATACTGTCTTAACTAGAATTTTCCTCTTTAACAAGATATATAGTCCTGGGGCTGGGGATTTAGCTCAGCAGCACAGCGCCTACCTGGCAAGTGCAAGGTTGTGAGTTCAATTCCTGGTACTGGAAAAAAAAAACAAAAACCAAAAAAAAAAAAAGATATATAGTCCTGGGACATCATATTGAATAGAAAAGAAAAAGGTAACCATTTTCAATTAGATTAACTTTGAATTCTCTTTTTTTTTTTTTTTTGGTTTTTCTCCAGTACCAGGAACCGAACTCACCACCTTGCGCTTGCCAGGCAGGCGTTTTTGCCACTGAGCTAAATCCCCAGCCCCTGAATTCTCAATTCTGGTTCACCCAAGGAAATAAGGCAACAGCTTCCTTAAATCATTTGGCATTATCTTATAATGTTGGACAATCACAAGCCTTCATCTTAGCAATTCTAACTATAGATGTATGCCTAAAGGAAATTCTACCACATTTCTCCAAGATGCATCTAAGAATGTTGACAACATCATTCACAAAGGTAAAAACATAAAAAATCATGCTGCAAATAATCCACTGACAGAAGAAAAAAATAAACATATTGCGGCTTATTTACACAGCAGGAAAGCATATAATGGACACAGGTATACACAAAAGCCTGTGAATTTTAGGAGTATAATGCTGGGTAAAAGAATACATTTCTTCAGACTTCAGAAAGTATGATCTATATTTTATAAAGCTTAAAAACCAGTGAAGTTAAACAGTGTATTTTCTGGGATAGCATCAGTACAAAATATAAATATAAATAATAGAAGTGGTGGAATGACAAGCAGAATTTTCAGAACAGTCTTTATCCTATGGTGGGGTGTCTTGGTTACTTTTCTCTCATTGCTGGGACAAAATACCTGATGCCCAAAAGGAAGGAAGGAAATGTTTATTTAGTTTACAGTTTGTGGAGGTTTCAGTCCATACTTGGCTGGTTCTGAGGCAGAGTGGCACATGGCAGAGGGCAACAGTTCATGGAGGCAGAAGATAGCAAAGCAACAAGAGCAAAAGGGGAATGGCAGAGACAGCAAGCCTCTTTTCCTCCCTTATACTGTAAGCAGGTTGCCTCCAGCCAGGGGGCATGTAGCACTCACATGATCTCCATCACGCCCTCCTCTTGGACAGGCTCAGGATGAATACAAAGTAAGCACCTGGCTATCTGCAGAATCACATAGTTAACCTTCTAAACTTCTCAAATTGACACAAGGAACAACATCCCAGAGCAGCAAGGGCGTGTCCTTTTCACCCCCGGATGTAGAACTGCTGAGTTACTTAGTTAAGTTTCTAGACTCCCCAAGTTGACACAATGTATCAACCACAACGTGGGGAAAGCAGGGGCAGAGATAAAGGGAGGAATACAGGCAGGTAAGAATTATTAGTAATGATCTCAGATCTGTTTGGATGGTGAGTCATGATCAGTCATTTATCACTCTTTGTTTTTGTATATATCTTTAGTATCTATCAATATTATACTTTAAAAGTAAAATAAATATAAATACCATTAAAATATGATCCAAAATTATGAATGATTCAGCAAATATTAATCTCCTCTACCATTTTAATACTTCCCACTGACTTATTTATTTATTCTGCACCTACTAAGGCTATCTAAAGACTCGGCCACTATATTAAGGACTCAGAGATAAACAAGATGACCTTTAAAGGGTCATCAATCCAACGAAAGATTTCCATGAACAAAAATAAGTAAAATGTTACATATGTCATGTAAAAATGCTTACAACATAGAAAATTATACTTCTTACCATTTGCTATTACTACTATTATTTAAACTGGGAAAAAATAGCCTGGAGGGCACAGGCACTGAGCATTTGATATTCTTCAAGACATGTGTTTGCTTTCTTGTTAAACCATGTATACACAATAATGGATGTTTCTGTTCCATAAGGCGCCTCTGGGTAAGCAGAACTTGAAAGGTAAGAGAACAAAGCAAACCAAATACTATTTAATCTAAGCTGTACTCCATGCTTTCTGTTCTTTTAATATTTACTCTCTTTATAAATGTTTGCCCTTCACTTCAGTCTAATAATCCTAAGAATGCAATTTCCTCACAGAGTTCAACTTATCTTTAGAAAAGCAAAACTAGGAATAGTTAATAGGACAAATGAAAGAACTAAAAAGCAACATGTGAGAGACTTAGAGCCCACGTAGGCTGCGTCCGGGGTAAAATGCGATACCTTGATAAGGTAAGACAACTCGCACACACGTCAATGGATGACGGTTCAGTGTAGGATTAAAATCAGAAGCATAAACACGAGCTATTAACTAAGGAATATTAAAGCTAAAAAGAAAACTACAAGTTTGCACATTCTTCAGCAGAAAAAAAAATCGCTATTTTTCTACAGGCCAACTTGCAAGTAACCTCTGGAATCTTCATTCAAGGCCAAAGTTATTCTATTCAGCTCTTGGTAGAACAATACACAAAGTCTAGAATCCTGTAAAGCTAAACGTTTAAATGCTAAATGTCCCACACACGTCCCCAAGGTTTCAAATTAAATCCTCAACCTAGTAATGCTCACCACAGGAAATTCCAAAAATATCTCCACCAAATGGGCAATTAGAAAAGAGAAACAAATGCAGCCCTTGGCGTAGGTTTCCCCCATAAACAGAACGCTGTGGGCACACTCCGCACCAGGCCATCTGCCGCTGCACGGTGGCGCGTTAATAGACGGTTGGGGCAAGTGACACATTTCCCTGCAGAGAGCAGCTCTTTATTCAAAACTCCCTCACGGGGTGAAGTTCTAATGAACTGTACGCGCTCTCGCCTCTGTTTTATCAGAGTCGGGAAAGTAAGGACTTTTTACTTAGTCGTTCTTATCTTTTGACTTTACGTACAGCAAACTGCCAAAACTGAAAGCGAAGTCATCCCTCTAGTGGTACAATGCATCGGTAGCAAAGCACAGCGCCAGGTGCCCAGGCTGAAGTCATTTGACTCGAATTGGGAAAACGTAGGAAACATTCAGAGTTATGAAATAAATAGAAAGGAAATTCATGCTAGTAATTATCTCTGCCGGACAAAATGGAAATGACCAGCTAAACTTGAATTTCAGATGAACGAAGACTGCTTTTCCTCTTTCTGCAGTGCGCAGTTCACCTTGAAAGCTTCACTAGCTTCCAGGGGGGAATGTCAAAGGAAGGATTACCACGCTGCTTCCGATGTTAAGGTGGCGTTCTCCATCGAGCCCGTCTGAGTTTCGGTGCTCATTTTGAATACATTAGAGCACAGCACTAAGTCCTCATCATAGCTAGAAGCTGTGCAGTGCACAGACTAGCTATCTACATGTGGTGACCCTGGTGACAGTTCTTTATGTTCTAATATTGCAAATTTATGCGGTAATATTTACCAAATATATTTATAGTAACATTTTATCTCACAAATCTGGCAACCTTACTAGTAAGGGATTTCAATAATTGTGGCAGCAATATCTGTGCTCCGAATGGAAATACTATGATCACCACACAGCAAATGGCAATGCCAACGTAATCACCAAAATAATACATTACACAGTGTGTAATGAATACAGTCACCCTGACGCTGTAAAGTCATAGACTATTAGAATTCATTTAGTTTCGGCATATGCCAAAACTGGTGGAAGCATCACATAAGCTTATATGGTGAAATAGTTCCTCATTTCCATTGTTACTAGTCAGATGACTTTTCAGTATACAGCCATTATTTAGTTATTTATTATTATTTTAATTTACAGTACCCACCATTAATTACTTTTCGCTCATGTTCATTTTTATGCACTACGCTAAGTACTTCTTTAAGCATAGGCAACTGAAAAGTGAGCAAAGTAAGACTCTGTCTGCATGGAGCTTATCTTCCAATGGAGGAAAGCTGTATGAAGGGTTCTCCAGAGAAACAGAACCAGTAGAATTTATACAATTACAAGAATGTATTTATCAGCTTGCCTCACAGAGAGACTGATTGGTTCCACAATGGCTGTCTACACACAGGAGACCCAGAGAATCCAATAGTTACTCAATCCAAGAAGCTAGAAGCCTCAGAATAAGAGGGACCGGTGGTTGAATAGCTGGAAGCTCCCGGGAGAGTCTCTGGTACAAGTCCAGGTCCAAAAGCAGGTTAATCTAAAGTCTGATGTCTCTGAGTGAGGGCAGCAGCAAAAGACTCACCGGCTCAAGAAGGGTCGGCTATGTCTGTGTGTACGCCTTCTCCTCTTAGTTCTGTCCAGACCCCGCCTGTGAGGTGGCACTGTTCACATTCAGGGCGGGGCTTCCCGACCAAGTTCACTGACCAGCACACCAGTCACCTCTGAGCACACCCTCAGCGACACGCAGATGTGTGATTTATCAATTTCCTCAGTGTCTCTTAATCTAGTCAAGTTTATAACCAAGATCAACCATCACAAAAACAGAAAACAAATTAAGAGAAGAAAATATAACACATCAGAGAATAATTCATCAGTAAATAAGAGAAAATAAAATCAAGGAACCCAGACAGAAGTTGTTGGGAAATGAGGTAAATATACAATAAGTAGAAACCAAAGGCTTTTCTAATAAGATGACATTTGAGCAGAGACCTGAAAAATATGACAAAGCAAGTGATGTAGGTGAAAAGGAATGAATGAATGTCACAAGATTCATAGATTTATGATGCAGGCTACAGAGAACAGAAGACCAGCATGGTCAGAGTTAAGTGACTGAAGGCAAAGCAGTAGGAGATGAGGTCAGGGAGTTCAGCTTAGACGTGACTTGAGATTTTACGTATAGAGAAATAAGAGGTCTGAAATATTTTTAACTTTGCCCAGGATCTCACCACTTTTCAGGTCCATCGAGTGCCCCTGGTCTCAAGAGGAAGGCAGACTGAAGCTGGCAAGAAGACAGTGAGAGACAGCAGTTAGGAAGTTCAGCCATCATCTAGGTAGGAAAGGACAGGACCGGGAGGAGGCTGCTGGCAGTGAGGATCATGAGAAGTGGTTGGATATGAATATATTTTGAACATAGAGTCAGTACAGGAAGAAAAGGAGACAAAATTCCTCCCCTCAAAATCTTTCCCCACTAATATCTATTGAATATTTGCACGTGCCGTAAATTATATATTCAAGAGTCAAATTCTTTGCACGCCTAATCTGACCAGTCTCCTCAACAACATCGGGAGGAAACAGAGGCTAGGAATAGCTAAGATTATTTGCCCCAGGCCATAGAGTGACTAAGTGAAAGCAATGAAGGAACTCAGATTTGACTGATAGCAAACAATGGGTCAAACACTATGAGAACAAAGGAATATAGACTGTAGGCTGTAATCTCACGAAGCTCGGGACAGATTTTAGTCAAACAAATGAAATACAGTTAAATTACCATGCTAGGCAGCCTGTTCCTTTTTAAGATGGAGAGCAAATGCATGCTCTGCGTTTAAATGCTTTGTCAGTCCAGAGGAGCAGGAAAAGTATTCTGATTTAAAGTAGATGGCGCAAGATTCGTGAGGGAACAAGTTTGAGCTGGGCCCCGTAGAAAGAGAAGAACGTGGACTAGGTGGGGAGCAGGAGACGATACAGAGCAGCACCAATAACAGCAAGAGGACTGAGGGAGTTAAACATGAGTGTGACACGTTCAGAACAGAGTCAGGCAATGCGGCTCACACTGGGGGAAATGCGAGTGTCTCCACATTACTGAAAGTCTACACCATGTTAAGCAGTTCTGCCTGCGTGCCTCTTTTAAGTAGACCTGAAATGTGCTGGTATTAATGAAGAAAACAAACAGGCTACAGATTCTCACACAACAGCCTTGAGACTTTCTCACCTGAAAGAAAAAAAAACATCTTCTATCTATTCATATTCACATGGGTGTTATTACACACACATAGAAGTCTTGAGTTTTGTTTGTTAACAGGTCATAGACGCTAGGGTGTGTGTGATGTGTCACTACAGCTCAAATGTATAACAAAAGCAGAGTCTTCATTTCTCTACAAAATCACCAAGCTTCCTGCCAAATACCCATTCTGGCATATGGCAGGGGGTGGGGTGGGGGCAGAACGTTAAAATGCCAATAAGAGGTGAATCATTCTCTTCTGATCTAAAATGATCTGTTGTTATTTAAAAGTCCATTTCAGGAAACCATTCAGCCAATTCAAAGTTCAAACTCTCAGGGCTGTCATTCATCTCTCAGAAGAACTGTCTCCCTCTTCTGTAAGACAGTTTCTGGGAACAGGGCAAAGCCTGTATACGCCCAGGGAGTTGGAGGAATGGGAGCGCCAATCCATCTGTGGTTGAGGTCCAGATTGAGAGGAGGTGTAGGATACGTACCACAGAATTTAGTCTTGCCAGGTCTGTCAGCTTCTGTCCTTATTGCATCTGCTTTTAGAATGCTCAGTTTGTGTAGCTTGTGGTCTGTTCTCTCACCATATCTGGCAATTGGTTGTTGCCTTTCACCCCTAGATCTCTCCACCTCAGATCTAGCAGGTCCTTCTTCATATCTTCTGTGTTTCCTCTGCTCTCTCTACCTGGCTGCTGCTTCAGCTGGCCGTGCTGTCACCTCCCCTGCATAGCCAACACTATCCTCTCTGCAGCAACACCACTGCCTCTTACTAAGCTACTTTCTGAGTCTCCGCAAGAATCACCTGTGAAGTTCTAAATCTCCTTCCATATTGCTCATCTAAAGCAATATTTAAGAAAGCAAAGCAATTTTCAGCACTCTCTCTGCTCAAACATGTGAATCTTCGTTTCTCCCCTGCTAAGGTTGCTCTACGTTCGGTGGGGTTCACTACAAAGTGTTCTCCTTCTTGAGACTCAAACAGGAAATGAGGGTTCAAGCTAACTCTGTCTTCACGTTCCCTCTCAAACTGCCTGATATTTCTCCCATTCTGCAACTGCTCCTTTCTGGGTGTCTTCTATAGACAGCTTTAGTGTAGTACAATTCACACATCATGAAATATACCTGTTTTAAGCATGCAAACAGTGCATTTTTGTAAATTTATATAGTTGTACAACTATGACCACCATGCAATTTTAGAGCAGTTGCATCACATTAAAAACTCCCTCATAGCTACTTGCAGTGAATGCTCGTTTCCACCCCAAAATCTATGAAAATGTAGGACCCAAAAAGGTAAATAAACCTTGCCGGAAAGACCATTCTATTCCTATTTCCTGTCCATATGAAAATATAGGATGAACAGAGCTTGAATTTAGTAGCTTCTTGGAATAAAGGCAACTAAAGTAAAAGGCAGTGCCTACCTAAACAGGAAAACTGGAAAAACACCATCCTTTCTTCAAATTAAGGGCCACAGAAAAAAACAGCGTAAACCAGAGGTAAACTAACATTAGGTCCAGATTTGTACTCCAAGTACTCAAAGGAGGAAATCTCTGAGCTTGGATAACCAAACATACAAGACCACCAACATTCACCAGACACTATGAGATATAAAACAAGAGAAACAGGAGGTGATTGACTCATGAAGACTCATAAAGACTCTATATATCAGAATTATAATTTATTGTACAAATTGTAAAATAATTATGCTAAGTATTTAAATGAGTCTTTTTTTAAAATTTGTGAACATATCTAAAAAGATATAGAAACTATAAGTGATGCTACAAATTTTTAAGAGTTAACTAGCACTCCTAAAGCAGAAAAACACATTAAGTAAAATTTTAAATCCTACCATAAATTTGATCAGATGTTTTTGGCCATCTTTAACAAGTTTTGTCCTCCCTTTGTCCTTCTTATTCTAGCCTCTAATCTTCCCCCAACTTTATTAAATTTTAGGATATGAAAATAAAAGAAATAAGAATATTGGCATTTCATTAATAAATTTGTGAGCACAAATTTATTTCTTATGCAGTGGTCTGTTACTTCTACTCTTTTTGGAAATAAAATAATACATCTCAAAATTGGGCAGGAATTCTGCATTTATTAGGTGCCTTTTGTTGCGGGTCACAAACACTCATCTTGAGCTAGTTTAAAGCATTAAAGAAAACTATCTTTAAGAAAATCATGTTCTCATAGAATTCTGATGGAGACCACGATGAAGCAGGATTTAATATTAACCAATTGGCTTTTCATGTTTATATGTGTGTGCCTGAGGCCTAGACCTTTGTCAGGAGATGGGCAACAGTCTCATGGTAAGTGAACTTCTATGAGCTGAGTCACTGGTCCCAGCTGAGGCCTATATTACCCTGTAAAGTTGGGACGCCTCAAAGGACAAGATAAAGGTCACAGCTGAGTCCGTTTGGCTCCAACACCAATTAACTAAATGGAGACTGTAGCTGCAGACTTCACTCCTGTGGTGAAGGCCTTCCTGGAGATAGCATAGTTCCTCTAAATTAACATAAAGTATTACCTGGAGAAGTCCTTGAAGGGATTCCCAAGTCCTGCCCAGATTACTGCATTTTCTTCAGTAATCTCCTTCTTTGTTTGAAAACCTAATAAACACAAGCTACCTAGTGAAGTTCTTGGTCTTAACCCAGAGAATCTCAAATTCAGTGAGAGGGTTGGATTGTCCTGGAACCCTAAAATCATTTCAGCTGTCTCATTTATTTAGGCCTTCACCATCCACACATTTGGGAGATTGTAAGTGTGATCAGCCTGCAATAACTAAGGGTTATTAACCTGATAGAATTCAAATACAGAATTATTACACAGTCTCAGAATAAAACCGGAAAAAATAGACTCACGTATTGTTCCTTTTTTAAATCTCCCTTCCTCTGACAGTATGTGTTTATCCAGTTTTTTGCTGCATTTTAACCCTTTAGAAAGAAAATAATCCCATATTCTCATTTCCCACACTATCACCAAAATTATTTATGGCAAAGGGGCATGGTTTTTACTATTCTCAGAAAGACTGGGAGGTATTCAAACAAACTATTAGCTGCCTACTACACAGATAGCACTGGTTAAACTGACTGAATGTTTATCTGCACGTTCTGTAGGTCTGGGAAATTATATAAATAAAACTATAATCATTCCTACAGAAATACATCAAACTAAACCAGAGGGGGGTTGTAAAAGGCTTCTGACTCTAGGTACAGAAAATAAGCTGATTTGAATTAAGTTCAGACAACTGAAAAAACAGGAAGAATGTTTTTTAATCATCTTGACGTTTTTTTACCTGAGTAGATACCTGATTGTTTGCTTTAATGATAACCTGATATGAATTTTTCTCAGGCTGTGTATGTGTAATAGGCCATAATAAAAGAGCAAATTGTAAATATTAAAGAACAAATTAATTCCAGAATATATAAACTTTAATAGAGAAAATTTAAAATAAAAACAGCAAGGAAAGATGTTACAAGGAAAACATCCAAAATGTTACAAGGAAAGAAATACAAATAGTCAATAAATAGATGAAAATGTACTTCACCAATAATCAAAATAAGCAATTTTATAGACGTTTTTGCCATCATTCAACTGAAAATAATTAAGGAGGTTAATTATAAGCAGAGTTAATAAAGATGTGAGAAAGCAGACACCATTAAGTATGGCTGGTAGAATATAAACTAATACGGCCGTAGAAACTAATATGACAGCATTGGTTAAAATTAATGATTATAATTTCTAAAGTATATACCCTTAGACACCACAACTCAAATTTGTGCACTCATTCCATAGTTTTGTATCCTATTAACACATAAATAAAAATGGATACAAGGAATGTCACCATAGCTTATGTATGATAACAAAAAGTTAAAATCTGCTATTTACCATCAAGAGGATATTTAATAAATTCTGTGATATTGTACTGTTGCTACTTTGCAACAGTTCCAACAATGAAGTCCATGTATACCCTTCAATGTGGAAATATCACCAAAGGATGCTTTTAGGTATAAAACATAAATTGACAAGTAATAGCTTTCCATTTACATAAAAAGAAAACTGTATTGCATGGGACAAACAGAAAGGAGTGTTACTGAAATAAGAGTTACATTACCTGACATCAGTGTAGAAGACAGGGCGCTGGGGCAGATGCAGGGATTAGAGATAGCTCAGTGGTGCCAAGGGCAGTAACAAGCCAAACTCTAGAAGCAAAGACCGTACTGAGGGAGTCAGCAGCTTACCATCAAGAGTGCAGTACGCTGAAGGCCTAGCAGCGCAGACAGTACAATAAAGTGCTTAGACTTCAAAAAGCCCGGTGTAGCTGAAACTGCATCAGAGACATGAACACAGAAATAGTAGACACGTTTTGCACAAAAATTTGCAAAATTTACTGTAATTGGAGAAATTGTGAACATGTTCATGTTCTGATCACAGGGAAAACAGAAAAAGGACAGCAGCAGGTCACAAACACAATAAAAAAGTGTTTATTCTAAGTAGCTTCATGACAAAACAGTGTAACTCAGCTACAAGGGAAAATACTGTGTTGTGTTGTGCTGTCCTCTGACCCCTCTCTGAGGCAGGGCTTTAATCTACTGAGTTACTGACTTCCTGTTTGCTCCGCCTCAAGTTGGGATGCCTCATGTGTTCATGAGAACAAAAAGTTCTATTAAGCAAGTGTCTCATATTCTAAACTTTGAGAAATTCAACAACTCTCAAAATGTGCTGAATGCAAAAGTACATCCTCAGCAACCGGATGAACTAGTAATGAAATAACAACAAAAACTGATATTTTGATTTTACTCAAAAGAGAGAAAGAATGGAGTGTCTACACCAAAGAATTCTTCCATTTAGTCTATATTGCTCTCTCAGATGCTAGCTGGGTTAGTTGTTATTTCTAATTCTTCAATGCCATGAATTTACCAATCTATAGAAATGAATCTTTTAGAAATAAGAATATAAAATATATAGGACAAAAATATAAAATAGTAATTATATTTTGTTTCCCGAGTACTTTGGTAGAACGGTACATGCAAAATAAAATGCTCTCTCCATCCATGTATGAATAATGCAGTGGACCATCACATATCTCAACAATATACTTGCATGGTTTACCAAATCTACATGTTTAACTATTTTTCTTCTGTTCTTTATTCATTCATACTCTTGTCAATGAAACATGTTGCAAGGAATTTTTTAATTACAAAAGAAAAAATCTCTTTCATGTCCTCTTTTCTACATTTAGTTTACCTGCTTTCTCTTCTTCATTCTTTAATTAAAACTAAACTTCCACTGCCCCAAGCTGGTCATAAGAATATATATCTTACTCTCTCTTTCAAGCACTGGACATTATGATCTTTTCCAACTTTAGGCAAATTTGGTAAAAAAAAAAAAAAATAGCAATGTTAAAGTTCTACTGTTTCAATTGTTAGGTAATTAAAATTAATTAATATTTTTGAAACCTTGTAGTAAAATATTAAATTTTTCTTATCTATAAGAATACCTCATGTATTAACTTAGTTTTTGTTGCAATTTGTCCTTAATCCTAATTTTTAGATCATACTTTGCTTGAACATAGTACATTTCTTAGATACAGAAATATTTGATTTCATGCAGTTAATGTAATCCTTTTTCAGATTTTCTTATCTCACAAAAGACTTTCTTACCCCATATCATGTTAATATACACCAGTACATTGTTTAATTATTTTAAGTACACATTAACTTTTAGTTTATTCTGATATGCATAAGGAGTTTTTTGGATTAAAAGACTATAGCCTAATAGGAATTCCTTTTCCAAAGGCTCAGTATTTTAAATATATTATCATTTTCCATTCTTTTTAAACAGAAATTCTCAGTTATTTTAGATCACATTTTGTGAAAAAAAAATTTAAATATCATTTAGATGACACAGCCATAGTCTGTCTCAGAAGACACATTATTTATCTGCCAGCTTTTGAAAGCTTTCATTAGTTCAAATTTAGTAGCTGTGAATGCAATATATTTTGACCTAATCACCTACAGTACCCACTTTGTAAGAAGAAAAAATACCGATTGGATTAATATTAAGAATACTTTGTTGTCTGATCATGCCCGGATATTGACCATGTCAAACAGGAAGTCAATGAGAAAATGCATTACATTAACGTGCCTATAGGGAGCAGCACGCTGGACAACGTGTGAAGAAAAAGGCTGAAGCAAAACGCAGGAACCATTATTTCTGGTTAATGGAAGCTGAGATCTGTGGATGTGTACTAATTAGACATCTGCTCTATTCTCATTTTTTATGTTCCTGAGAAATTATCCAGCCAGCTTCCTCCAATATTATGGGCAAGATATTCAGATGAGTTCTTCTACTGCCCGACAAGTTCCTCTCCTCATAAATTACAGCAAACGTGCTTCTGGGTGTATTGCTGAGCTCTTAAGAAAGTAAATAGACTCTCTAAGGAGAAGAAACAGACAAACAAACAAGGAAAACAGACATGAAACCTGCAAAAACATAAAGTCCAATTTGCCTTTCCCAAGGCAAGTAACACGGGAGTGGGCTTTGCCCACTGAAACCCCAGCTCTTCAAACCAGAGGCTCCCAAGTATCACCAGAGCCCTTCTGGAAGGAGAGTGATACCAGATTGCTGATAAGCCCTGGCTGGCAGACAAGGCGAATAATTTGCCTTCTCCTTTACTGCCTCTCACTGCCTTGGGCTTAGCCTTCAGCTTTGTTTGCTTGGTTTTGTCTTGTTTTTTTTTTTTTTGGTGGGGTGGGGGCGGTTGTGGGTTTGTTGCTCATTTGGTTTTCATTCAGACTGAGACAGAAGGGTTTTTAATGTCACTTAAATTTATCCTCAAAATATATTCTATGTTCTCTTTGCACTATCTATACCACTGAGGTCTCTTAAACTTCTTTCATGGAAATGACTCCATGTCTCTCAAACAGACTTTCAAATTGGTTGAGCCCCTTGGACCTTTTCCCCCTTTAGAAAATCAGATTTGTTTGTTCCCTTAGTCAGCACACTATTAATCACACGATATCTGAGAATCCTGCTTAACTTACATGCGGGAGGTCATTACCTGGGGCATTTTTGCTTACCATGTAAAGTAGTTATTTTAGGAACAAAATCCCAAAGTTTGTGCTGCTGCGTCTTAAAAATCAGAAAACTGTGGTAATGCTTCACTGAGTTCACTTGTAAAACTGAACAAGTATTAACTGAGTACCTAAAATATAGGGACTTTTTCGAAAAATAGGGAGGTCCACATGAAAAACTGAAATATTCTGTCACTGGAATTATGTCTTTACAAGCTAAAACATCTGGAAGATTGATGTTGATTTACAACGTTGTTCTGAATGTTTAGTATTGCATAAAAGTAGCCACATTTCACATTTATATTCTCTTTATATTTTCCACAGAGAGAGCCATGCAGCAGTATATAATTCAGTCTGTATAAGTTCTCTTAATCAGCTTCTACTTAACGGCCTCAGTAGGCTGATTAAAAGTTTGCTTTCTTGCTTTAAAATGTATTGACGCCAGCTGAGTCCGCCATCCTTGATGCAGGGCTGCTCTTCTGCCCCACCCCTGGAGTTGTGGACCAAACAAAAATAAGTTCTGTGTCTTCACACAACTTCTTATGTCAGTTGTACATACTGTATAATCAGCACATAATCTGATGAAAAAAATATGTACACTAAAGAAACACAAGTGTGAAAAGAAAATAGTTTCTCTGAGCAACCGTTAACTACTTTGGAAAAACTCAATAAAACTGAGTGTCAAATTGCTGTTGAATTGGTCATGGGAAAGACAACTTAGAAAGATAGGAAACAAAAACATAAAAGTCTAAGAAAATTTTGTTTTGGCTTTCAAAATATATTGCAGTGTAGTTGAATTCTTACATTACTTATAAGACAGAAGAAATGGGAGATATCGCTTTGGGGTAAAAGCTACGGAAGAGACGGAACAGCAAATTGTCAGCCAAACCACACAGACCTGGGAGAAGCAGGAACCTTTTCACTATGCCTGCACCTGTACATGTAACCTGAAATTTGCTACCTTGAGACTATATCATCTAGTAGAAGGCGATGCTGTGCTGTCCCTGGATGTCTTTTCTACTTCTCTGTTTGAAGAACATTGACATGCAGGGGAGGAAAGGGGAGTAAATAAGAAGCCAACACGGGCCAGAGAGAGAGACACACAGAGAGACAGAGACAGAGACAGAGAGAGAAACAGAGAAAGCGTTAGTGTGTGTGTGTGTGTGTGTGTGTGTGTGTGTGTGTGTGTGTGTGTGTGGTTTTCTTTCTTTCTTGAGAACCAGCAAAGCATCAGAAACTGCTAGATTTATAGAGGTATTATTCTCATTTTTCTAGTTATTTTTTAAAAACTGATAATAACAAATCATAGTCATAGGACTCCTGTGTAACACAGCCAAGGGCTCCTAGCTGAAAAATGATAGACATGGAATTTCAGCCTACGACTTCCTAACTCCAGCGCCTGGCTTATTCCACTCTACCACCTCTTTATAATAAAACACTAGTTCCTACTCTAAAATGCCCTTTGAAAGCTATTTGATTTCTCTCAAACTCAACCATGCTGTGTGGTGTGGTGAATTTTTTATTAATTCCATTAGTTCATAAAATGTAATAAAGTGTTTTACTTTCCTTTGAATGGATTATAATAACAATGATAGCATATAGCTTCAAAACATCTATGTTTTAAATCTTCAAATTTTACCAAACATAATCTCATGAACAATATAATTACTTTCAAGTTTTTAAAGTAAAAATCTCCTAAGTAGTATAGACAAAATAATAACTTTTAAAGTTGAAAACTTTCCAAATATTCCATTCTAATAAATAGACAACTTGAAATAACTTTATAGGCTATAATGTTGAATGCATTTCCATACTATATTTTCCAAGTTTGTCCTCATAAAAAAAAACATTTATTTGAGAGTACCTTCAAAATCTCGCTTCCTCCTCCATCTGACCAAAGAATCATCAGCCTTAGGGCTTATCCCTCATCTCTGTTAAATTTGTCAGCACTGGCCTTACATTTTCCCAGGAATGCAAGTGCTTGTTGCTGCCTGTTTGAGCATGATCTTTCCTACTGCATAGCAGGGAGCGTTTATTCACATGCTCATCTCTCCATCCATTCACTTATGCTCTTACTGAAGCATTCATTTAGAAAATATTTCCTGAGCTCCTACTGTGTCCCTAGTCACTATTGCAGACATTGAAGATGCAGCAATAAATGAACAACAGTCTCCAACTTTGTGGAGCTTTCTTTCTAATGGAGAAAATTAGCATAAACTCAGTAAACGAATGAATAATCATGCTGGACATGTCAGGAGATGACAGCACTTATCAATAGCCATCTTACTCTCTTTCTTAGTCACAGTACAGTAGTTCCCCTTGTCCATGGTTTTGCTTCCTGTTGACTGTATTAACTATATTCAAAAAGTATCAAATGGAGAATTCCAGAAATAAATAACTCATAAATTTTGAATTGTCCACACTTTTAAGAAGTGTGACGAAATCTCACTCTGTCCCACTATGTCCTGCCTGGGGTTAAATCATCCCTAGGTCCTGCAGACCCACACTGTGGGTGTGTTACATGCCCGTTAGTCACATAGCAGCCATCTTGGTTATTGAATCAACTGTCATGGTATCGCAGTACTAGTGTTCAAGTTTGACTACTTAGTAATGGTGCTAAAGCATTAAGCTTGCATTGCAATATACTATTATAATTGTTCTATTTTATTATTTGTTAATCTCTTTATGTGCCTAATTTATAAGTTATCACAGTACATACATAGGAAAAGATATGATGGATGTATGCCACAGTCCCTGACATTCAGAGGAGGTCTGGGAACATGTCTCCTGTGGAGGGCGAGGTACTGTTCTAGTCCAATGTTCCCACTCCTTGAAGCTGTGAGGCAGAAAGTAGAGGTGTTTAGTGATGCTGTTACCTTCTCACCAGACCACTTCTTAAGACCTTAATGAATGACACATCTTCTGGGCTTTCCTATAAAAATAAATACTTGGTGTACTTTCTGAACTCATGCAAGGTTTCCATTCTGGAATCCCTACTTCTCTGAGCCTCCAGGTGCCTCTTCCCACTGTCTGCTACACCAGTTCTGGCCATCACTTTCTGATGTTCCAGGGCCTTCAAGTTTCGGCCTTCAACTGTTCATTTTCTTTTTCATATATACATCATTTGTTTTCTAGGTTGAATCTTTCTTGTAAGGAAATACTTTATTCTTCAATTTACTCAAGCTATCTGCCATAAGTTCCTCCCAGAGATAGACCCTGAGACAAAGTGGATGCACCCTTACGTGGCAGATGATCCCAGGAAGCAGCAACAGGGACTGGAAAGTGGAGAAATACAACCCTGGGCTCAGTCATGAGCTCATGATCTCTGTGGGCTCCGGGAGCTCAGTGTTGTCGGGTGCTTTGGGTAGTCTTTGCAAACACTCCTCTGAAATGACCGCCAAGGGTGAGAAAAGTAAGTACATAACCTCCAACTCCTGTCACCACTGCTTGCGAGAGCCACTCCCAAGGAGGCCTTTGCCAGCCTCTCCTACATGTTTATTCCAGCAGTTACAAGAGTGGCACCGTCATGCACAAAGAAGACATACAAAACACGATGTGTGCCATAAGATAGAAGCAGCACGTGACAGGTCTGTCACAGTCTACTCCTCAACCACTTGTGATGACATCAGAGGAAAAGTTCTTCCAGCCAGACCCTGAGTAGGGCCTTCTCCTCCTGACATGCTTCTCCTTCGCAAGCGAGATTCCTGCGACCTCTCCACATCCATTCATCTCCCGTCTGGACTATTTCTGGATTTTCCTTTTCCACTACTAAGTTCTGACATCTCATAGCAGCTCTCACAGTATGGTGCTGGTAGGCTACTATCTTAAATTCAAAGAGAATCAAAATTAAAATATGATATGGGACAAAAACAAAATTCTGATGATCTTTCTAGTTCTACAGAAGAAGCCATCAGTGTTCATTCAAGTGCTCTACTTGTGGACTGAAAGCATAACAAACATTCAGTTGAAGTCCACGTTGCACCTCAGTCTTTTTTACTGATGTCACTGGCAGCCTTGAATTCCTATCCTATGCTCATTAAATGCTGCTGGAGTCTTCCAGAACCATCCAGGACAGGAAACTGGCGGGTGCCACAGCCAGGACTTAGGACCAACATTTCAATGATGGAGACTGATGCTGTCCACACTAGTGGGGAGACCACGTGCCATAGTGAGAGACACTGAATTAATACCTTTTTCAGGTTATTCTTCCATGACCAATTCTTAAGTGTTGTTTTCTTAAGTATTCCAGCTATCTACTGATACACCGGCTCCAGGCAGGTTTATTTGAACCCACAGCTTCGACTGTGCTCCAAATGCGAATGGCTTCCAAATTTCTCATCTGCACTCCCACTTGCTCCTGTCTGACTGTCTCCAGACAGACGCCTTCCAGTCACGCGAGCTGGTGTGAGCAAAGTGAGATGCCTGGTCTCCCTTAGTACCATTTCATGACTTTTTAAATGATATTTTACAATTACTGAAGCTTTTTACGTAAATGAGATGCTCAAGCTTAAATATCACATGGTTTCTCTTCTATAAGAAGCCCAAAGTAAAAATAAAGAGCAAAATAAAAGATGGATAATAGAAAGTAGGGAGAGTGACTGCTGTCAGAGGGAAAGGGGTCAAGAGACGGAGGGAGGTAGCAAAAGGGGAGAGAAGGGGATGAAACAGAGGAATTAGGATGTCTTACACACATGTTCCAAGTCCACAAAAGAAATGTAAACATTATGTACTGCACACATGCCTAATAAGCTAAAATAAAATTTAAAAATTAAAAAAAGAGTCTTTCTGCTGAAAAGAGTAAAAATTTTACGACAAAGAAAAAAGGCAAGCCGGGCATGACGACACATGCCTGTAATCCCAGCACTCGGGAGGCTGAGGCAGGAGGATCTTTGTGAGTTCGAGACCCGCCTGGGCTACAAAGTGAGCTCAAAGCCAGCCAAAACTGCATAGGGAGACCCTGTCTCAAAAAAATAAAAAGAAAGTAAGAAGGAAAAAAAGGAAGAGAAATGTATCAAGAAGAAAGGAGAAACACCTACACCAT
This sequence comes from Chinchilla lanigera, assembly GCF_000276665.1. Lineage (NCBI taxonomy): Eukaryota > Metazoa > Chordata > Mammalia > Rodentia > Chinchillidae > Chinchilla > Chinchilla lanigera. The sequence continues at coordinate 5,144,553 of NW_004955412.1, forward strand.
GGTGTCTCACAGAGAACACTGCTTTGGCTTTGAAAAACCAATTAATAAACCTAAGCTAAGAACTAAGAATAGATATAAGAACTGGACTTTGGAGATGAAACTATTCATGCTATGATTGTGCTTAAATATAAAATGAGATTAGAGGGCACTGATTAAGCATTTGTAAAGTGAGCACGTTAATATTTCTCTGTATAGAAATTACCCTGTCTTTTCACACTTAACCTTTGGCACCAAAACCAACCAAAAAAATCTCAGTCTGATTAATGACTTGGGAAGAAAATGTGGAAATGCTCAGCAAATCCTCCCCAGATTTTGAGGCCTCTTGCCTCTAGGGAAGACCGTCTGGTCTACTCTGTGACCAAATGTTAGTTTCTGTTGAGTCAGCTTCAGGGCTGGCTGCAAACTGAGGAAGAGGAATGATGTTCACCACTAACCTGCACCGTAACATGCTGTGTTTACCACTGACACTCCAACTGCTCACGATGGACAATCGGGGGCAGATCAGCAATCCCACTCCATCTTCAGAAGGCTGGTTTCTTAGTTCTTTCAGGTACTCCAGGGATGCTCCTGGGTCATTTGGATGACTCCAAATCCCTGCAGCCCTGCCATGTATTCTGAAGTGAATCAACAAGACTGCCCTTGGAACCAAAAGCTCAGTCCTCTTTTCCTTTCCACTCCAAAATTCCTTGCCAAAGAAGTCATCTGAATGTCTACAATGAAATTAACTGACAACGCCCAGATACCACAATAATAAACTTTGTATAATGCCAACACAATGCCAAATCTAAATGTAAACTCTTCCATAATAAAGTTTTCAGGGAAGAACTGAAGTCCAAAGACTAAATCTTCTTAAATAATTCCTCAAAGAATTTAGCAATCAAAATTAGATTAACTTGCCCTATAAGTTAAAGACCAAAGAATTAAAGTAAAATGTAATTGTTTAACATGTTAGAAAATATTGAGTAAAAAATGTTTAGAAATGTTTGTTTCAGTTTTTTCAATCCAAAGGGACTGGTAAACTATATTGAGTTTTTATTTGCAGAATTTTAACTGATAGCTATAAAGGAAACACCAGTAAAGCCATCATTTTATAATCTCCAATGAAATAGTTGATTCAGATAATCACCAATCGTGGATGAAATCAATTGCGACTTGGCAGACGAGTGTACTAATTATGACAAACTGTGCAAGATGGCAAAATAAAAAGCCCCAATCTCAGTGGTTTAAAACAAACTATTTCTCACTAAGGATACCTGTCCAAGGCTAGTTAACAAAAGACCCCTTTGTATTCAGAGTCACTCAGGGACCTATCCTGGAACCGTCTTCCTTGATTCTGAGGACAAAATGACAATATGATTTACAAATTAGCTCTAGAAAGCTTCTGTTTCTAAGTACTGTATTTCATTGACCAAATCAAACCTCATAGTGCTATTAATTTCAAGTGAGGTTTAGAGGTTTGATTTTACTTCCTGTAGGCTCTAGGGAAAATAGAATATATACGAACAGTGCTAATAAAGGGGCCTTAAAAGGAGAGGAAAGAGAATCATCACCTATCCCACTGATTTTTCAACAAATAGATCTGCGGGGACATAAACATTCAGCCTACGGTAACATTTCACCAACAAACCCCTCAGACAGGATGCTGCAGGCCCCTCTGGTAGGAAGCTACAGGACCCAAGGGAACGCAGCAGTTGGCTCTTAGAAGACTGTAATGGGCACCAATATCCACCATGTAGGTATCCTCTGCTCTTTTTCCATGTTCCTACCCTTGCTATTGTGCTAAGAAGACTGAAGTATGTTTTTCAATCAATCTGGTTCCACTTCAGTTCCTAAAGAAAAATGGGATCTAGACATGGAATGTTCCAAACATAGACCTTTTTAAATCTTCCAATTAAACTTGGAGTATATAGCTGTTTCATTTTATGATTTCTTACTTCTTAAAAAAGAATTGACATTTTTCCTTTAGAATAATAATCCTCATTCTTTTAATCTGTTCATTAATGAAATATACCCCCTTCTCTATGGATAGAGTGAGTTTGGATCTCTAAAATCTAAAGCTGTGATTAGAAATTGTGAAATAAATTATAGTTCCATTTGGATACCAAATACTGGGAACCAAGGCTGGACATGGTAGCACACACCTGTAATCCCAGCACTCAGGAGGCTGAGGCAAGAAGATCACTGTGAACTCAAGGCCAATTTGGGCTATGAAGTGAGTTCAAAGCCAGCCTGACCTGCACAGTGAAACCCAGTTTCAAAAAAACAAAAAGCAAAACTGGGAACCCATAGGCTAAATATATAAATCCCAGTTTAGCAGGCCCTTCAGAATCCATCCTGTGGCACTGAATACAGGTAATAAATATGAGCAAACTAGCAGTACTGACGACCCAGGCCTAACACTAGCAATGTAAACATGAGTGCTGGAAGAACCTTGCAAATACTTAATGTTTATTCCATTTACAAATCTAATGTTTTTCCCCAAGTTATATTTCTTGATGTGAAACTTTCATGTTAAAAGGCATATACTTTTTTATAGTTGTCTAACTGCTTTTAACAAAGGTTGATCCAACTTAAACTCCCATCATGGAAGTATAAAAGACATCATTTCTATGAGCCCTCTTCAATACTCAGTGATTCTGATTTCCTTTTCTCCTTTTAAGAAGCTACAGGTACATACTCTATTTTGAATCACTTTATATACTCTATTTCTCATTTGTTGTTTTTTTGTGTGGGTGTGTGAGTTTGTGTGAAGTCTCCACATATTAAGCTGCACAGTATAAATATTCCCTAACATTATTCCATTTACCTTTCCTTTTTTTTCTTAATTTTTTAAAGAGAATAAAAAATATTTTTAAAGAGGTTAGAAATGATACAGAATTACAATAAACAAGATAATAGGAATTCACCAATAGAAGTTATAGAGCATATTATTGTCTTCAAATTAGTTATTATGATTACCAGATATAAGCATCCAAAATTGGTTTAAAAAATTGAAAAGAAGAAAAAAATTTATCTTTTCTGTATGGATCTTTCTCTGGTTTTGGTATCAGGGTAATACTTGCCTCCAGGAATGAGTTGGAGAGAATTCCTTCCCTTTCAATTTCATTAAAAAGTTTGAGAAGAATTGGCATTAAATCTTCTCTAAATTTTTTGTAGAAGTCAGCTGTGAATCCATCAGTACGTAGGCTTTTCTTTGTTGGTAAGGTTTAATTACATTTTCAATTTCATTAACTAATAATGGGTTCTTCAGAAATTTTGTATCTTCTTGATTCAGCTTTGGTAATTCATATGTATCTAGGAATCTGTCCATTTATTCTGTGCTTTCCATCTTGTGAAAGTAAAGATTTTCAAAGTAGGTACTGATGATCTTCTGAATTTCTATAGGATCTGGAGTGATTTCACCCTTTTCATTCCTTAGTACATGAATTTGAGTTTTTTCTTTCCTTTTTTTGGTAAGGTTGCCTTATTTTGTTTATTTTTTCAAAGAGCCAACTCTTCAATTCATTAATTCTTTGTATTGTTTTCTTAGTCTACAATGCATTAATTTCTGCTCTGATGTTCAGAATTTCCTGCCTTCTTTGTGCTTTGGGCTTTACTTGCTCTTCTTTTTCTAGAAGCTTGAGGTGCAGCATAAGGTTGTTTATTTGTGCTCATTCTGTTTTCCTGCTGTGGGAATTCACTGCTATAAATTTCCCTCTTAGGACTGCTTTCATTGCATCCCATAGGTTCTGGTAAGCTGTATTTGCAATTTCATTTGATTGTAAATATTGTTTAATTTCTTCTTTAATTTTATCTGTGACCCATTTGTTGTTCAGGGGGGTGTTATTTAATTTCCATGTGTTTATTGAGTTTTTGCAATTTCTTTTGTCCATAATTTCCAATTTCATTGCATTGTGGTCCAAAAATATGCATGGAATAATTTCAGTTCCTTTGCATTTACTTAAGCATGTCCTGCGTGCTAGGATATGGTCTATTTTGGAGAACATCCCATGTGCAGCTGAGAAGGATGTATTCTGATGCTGTTGGATGGAACACTCTGTAGAGTTCTACTAGGTCCATTTCTTCACAAGTTTGATTTAGTTCTATTATTTCTTTGTTGATTTTTTTTTTTTGCCTGCTTGATCTATTTCTTTGTGACAGTGAGGTACTAAGCTCCCATTAAATTGTGTTGTTGTTTATTTGATTTTTCATGTCTGTTAAAATTTTTCTTATATATTTGGGTGCTCCTGTATTTGATGCATAGATATTTATGATTGTTATCTCTTCCTCTTCAAGTTTTCTCCTAAGAAGTATATAGTGACCTTCTTTATCTCTTCTGATCATTCTTGGTTTGAAGTTCACATTGTCTACAAACAGAATGGCTACTTCTGCTTTTTTCTGGGTTCCTGTCACATGGAGTATTGTTTTCCATCCTTTGACTTTCAGTCTATGAATTTCCTTTTGCATTAAATGTGTTTCCTGTATACAACATATTGTTGGATTTTATTTTTTGATCCACTCTACCTGTCTTGTTTCTTTTGATTGGTGAATTGAGGCCATTTACATTGATGGTTATAACTGATATGTGTTGGCTTATCTTTGTCATGTTATTTTCCTGCTTTTGGTTGCCTGCTTTCTCCTTCTGTTTAATTGCTTTCTCTGCGTGGTGGTTCCTTTCCAGTGTTGTTCTTGAAGTTGTCATTTTTATCTCTCTCTAGAATATCTTTCAGTACTTTTTGTAGGGTTGGTTTTGTGGTCATGAATTTCTTCAGTTGTTTTTTGTCATGGAAGTATCTTATTTCTCTATTAATTCTGAAAGATAGTTTTTCACTGGACATCAGTCTGGGTTGGAAGTTGTTTTCCTTCTGAACCTTCACTCCAAATACTTCACTCCAAGCTCTTCTTGACCTGATGGCTTGTGTTGAGAAATCTGCCATGATTTTGATAGGCTTTCCTTTGGAGGTGATCTATTTCTTTTCTCTAACAGCTTTTACTGTTCTATTCTTTTGCTGAATATCTGGGATCTTGATTTTTACATGTCTGGGTGTAGATTTGTCTTGGTTATGGATAATTGGAGTTCTAGATGCCTCACTTACCTGTTTGTCCAATTCTTTTCCCTTGCTTGGGAAATTTTCTGCTACTACTTCTGCAAATGGCCTTTTTACGTGATTTATGTTGACTCCTGCTGTTTTATTGACACCTATCAGTCTTATACTGTTTTTCTTTGCATCATCTTGCACCTGTTGGCTTGTTATTTCCTGGCTCCTTGTAATTTTTCAGAGATCCTTCCTTTCACAATAGCTAGCTGCAGTACTGTCTTCAAGGTCTGAAAGTCTATCTTCAGTTTCATTCAAATAGATTTGCCAGTTTTCAATGGAATTTTTAACTTCCTGGATATCTCTTTGAATCTGTTTTGTGCATTCAGTTCTTTCCTATATTGTTCATTCTAGGTTAACATCATTTTTCTATGCTCCTCTATTTTTTATCTATATCTCTTCAGATGTGCTGAGCAATTCTTTCATTATTGTTGTCATTTTTTTTTTACCTAAGAGATTATTTCTGATCTGATTTTTTTCTATATCCTGATGGAGTTGTTTCTTTGCTTCAGTTGCTATCATTTCTGAAATTTCAGGTGTGTGACTTCCAAGTTCTTCTACGTCAGTGTGTCCTGGGCTTGATCTGGATGGGCTGGAGGTCTGAAATTGCATTTTGCTCCATCATTTTGACATTTTTGAAGCTCCTAAAGTTTACCAGGGCTCAGTGTCACTCCCACAATGGTGGGGGGAGGTAGCACAGCTCATAGAGTTTTCCTAAGCAGTCCAGGGGGTCAGCATGGCTCCCACAATTGTGGGGGAGCAGGGCTCCATTCTCTTTTATATGTCTTTGGATTGTGGAGTACAAAAGATTACAATAATTGCCAACTCTACCCATTTTAAAATAACTTTGAATTATTATGTACTTAAAACTATCTTTTCAATTGCTTTTAAACTCAAAATTCATTCTCCATTTCTACATCAGAAGTACATACTGTACTCAGATTTTCTTTTAATCTTAAATGGGTTTTTTTAATTTAACATTTTAATATATATGAAATTTATTTTAATATATAGATATGATGTTTTCAAATTGTTAGTCAAGTATCCCTAAAATGTCAATTTTTTCTCAGTCACTTGCAATTTATTATCAATAAAATCAAACATGCACAAGAGAATACTGAGGATGTGCTCATAAGTTACTCGAGGGTTCATTCATCTTTAAATTCTTAGACTAATATCACAATTTTTTAAATTTCTGATATATCCAATATCCCTACAGTAAAATTTGTTTGCAAAATTTTAGTAGTTATCCTTATCTGCTTATTCATCAAAAGAACTTCAAATATTTATTGATTAGTCTTATGTATTCTTCAAGAGAAAATTAAAATCACAACTTGCTTTAAAGATACTCTAAAATCTAATGGAATTTTTATAGTTATTTTAGCATAAATTAATTTAGAAATTTATTTTTTATAATATTTTGTATTTCAGTAACATGGTATGCAACATAATTTAGTCACTTCTAGTTTTCATATTCCATAGTAATTGAATTTTTTCAAATAGACCTTCCTAGTATATTATTAAGGAGTGTAATGTACAAATCTAAAGTATAAAAGCAAATAGGTATATATAATAAACCCACACACATTACATAATGATGAAGACTTCCCATAGGGTCTTTCTGTGCTACTTGCTAGTAATTACTGGTACATGGAAAATCTGTCAACCTATGTATACTTATTTGTAATGTTGGAGTCCTTGCAGAAAAATAGATGACGCATCCAAAGGAATAATTGACACAAACTTCACAAAAGATTTGAAAGAGCAGTGAGCAGGATTAGCACCTTAGAAATGATTTTTTTATTATTTTCATTTCATTTTATTTTATTTTTAAATCTTTCCATGTTCTTTTTTCCTCCTGTCCCAGGAATTGAACTCAGGATTCTGTACTTACCAGGCAGGCGCTATGCCTGCTGAGCTACATCCCCAGCCCAGTAAGAGTGACAAGATGGAAAGCCATTATTGTGACAAGCCAGAGGGGGTGAAGGAAGGGTGCTGTACTGTTTCCAGAACTCCATGGGGGCTGCAGCTACCAGAGACCACTGGGCAAAGCAATGGTCAGACAGCAAGTAAATAGAAAATCAATGCCATCGCTTCTGTCTCTAAACTTTGCTTTCCAGTTGGTGCCTCGCATTTGCTGAATTCAAACAAAAGGAAAAGAGCAGAGGAACCCAAATGATATTTTAAATTTTCAGTGGTATATTGTGATTATACATATTTACATGGTGTCATGTGGTATTTCAATAATGTATATAATGAGCAAGTTTGGGTAATGAGTACATTCATCATCTTGAACATCTACCATTTCTTTGTACTAGAAACTGAAAGCTACTTTGAAATACTATACAATAAATTATTACTGACTGTCATCACCCTACTCATTTTAAACTCAACCTCCTTATGAAGGAGAAAAGGACAAAAAGGGGTTCACAAGAACCAAATGGATAAGGGGATAAACAAGCATAGCTTTTAACAGAATAGAAACCTATGTATCTGTAAAAAAGAAGAAAGATTTACATAGGTTGATAACAACAAATATTGAAAAGATTGAGTAAATAAAAACAGGGTTAAAAATAGAAGTTCTAAATTATATAATTTCTTCATATTTGGGAAACACAGAAATCAATAATACATACTTTGTGCTCATATACCTAATTATTAAACATAATACCAAAAAATTAAAAGTATTCAAAAAGTAGATATATTCTAATTGTAGGTTGGTGTAACACTTCATGAAAACCAAGACAATAAACTTTATAGAGATAAGAAAACTCACTTCCCTTTCATTTCATTAAATTAAAAAAAAAATTGTTATGTTTCTTAAAATCTTGGTAGTGGATACATGAGTTTCTGCCATGCTTTCTTTTACTTTTCTGTAGATGTTTCTTTGTGTTTTGAAATATGTCATAATTAACGATAAAATAAAGTCAATAGGAGAAGTAGAGAGAAAAAGTAGTCTGACCCATCAGGGCAGACAGCTGCACCATTTTCCATGGTTATAAATCAAGGTCTCTTACTCAGTTTGCACAAATTAGAGGAGCACAGTTTCTTTCTGCCTTCATTCTTCCAGCAGCTGGCAATCCACACATCTCACCTGCATGCATCTTTCTCAGTCGAGTGTCATCTCCTTCATACTGGAACTTCCAATCAGATTCTGGCCTTAGTTTTGATGAAGTCTTTTTGGTTCTCAATTTAAAGTAACTTCTTTTCCCACAAATGTGAATACAATCTAAGATCCAGATTAACATCTTATTTCATTTCCCTGTTACTCTCCCTTATTCATCCCCCCACTATCTTTCATGGCTGGATAATACTTCATCATGTACATGTACCACATTTTCTTTATGCATTCTTTTATTGACTGGCACCTCCACTGGATCCATGTCTTGGCTACTATTAATTATGAAGCAATAAACATGAATATGCAGTTATCTCTGTGGTATCCTGACTTTAATTCCTTTAGGGATATGCTACCAAGTATTGCTGGATCATATAGTAGTTCTGTTTTCAGTTTTTTGAGGAAGTTCTGAAGTGACCTCTACAATAGCTGTACAAATGTACACACCTACCAACAGCACATAGGTGTTCCTTTCTACACTCTGCATCCTCACCAGCACTTGTTATTTTTGTATTCTTGATGATACTCATCCTGAAATCTTAATTGTAAGTGGTGATTTCAGTTTTCCCCCTTGATGGTGACTTTGGCATTTTTAAAGGAATTTGAGATAATCTACATCAGCTCCTGGCATCCTTGCATCCAGACATCTTTTTAACCTGGAGCTCACAATAACAAACCAGATTAAATGAACTGATTTGCATTATGACTTTTAGGACATTGTATTGTCATTTATCTGCTTCCTGTTCTATTCCCTAGTAGCCTGTCAGTTCCTCTGGAAACACTTTGTTGCTTATTTATCTTTGGCATGGGCACAGTGCCTGACATAAATCAAAGCAAACACTTACACTGTACCTATGCTGCGAGAATTTAAAGTGTGCAAAATTAAACAGTAAGAGGAACAAAATCAAAAGTCAGAGACCATAAGAAAAGAATTTTGAGACAAACGTGTTTTCTGTAAATTAGGACAGTTTTGACAATAGTTTATCCCTGAATATGGACCAATTATAAAATATACATACGTTTCTATGATGCATGTATGGAGTTTAGAATGTATGATGTGCTTTAGATGTAGGATAGTATGTCAACTGCCCTAAACTTTCCCACTGAAGACCTCCTACCCATTCCTTGTTTCTTGCTTTTAATCTGTTCCAGTTTCTTTGATTTCTCAGACTGCAAACTAGAAGAAAAACTGGTTAAATAACTTTATACCCAGTGATAACTTTATACCCGTCCCTTAAAGGCCCTTGATAGCTATTTTCCCTTACCTGGAATTTAAGCAAGGGATTTTGCATTTTGTTCAGTTGTCACATCTTCTTGGTCTCCTTTAATTGAGCAACACTTAGTGATCAGAGTAATGGCAAAGGACACAACTGAGACCTTCTGCTCTGAGACTTGTTTTACCAGCACACTAGGCCTTCTTCATGCCAGGCTCTGTTTCTGCCACATTCATTCCTTCTACTCCAAAAGCCACCAAATTCTGCCTTCTCCATTCGGTCTCAGCCTTTTACATTTTTTGCTTGTTATTTCAGGCCCAATGTTAATGACACTTGCTTCTTGGAAGCCTTTCCTGTTGAATCCAATCAAAATTAAGTACTCATTTCTCAACAGCCCAGAAACAAATTCTTTATTTCTACTCAAATATTATTCCACTGAGCTTTATTTCATATCGAAATGTCTCGATGGACTGGTAATTTTAAGGGAAGGGCCCTGTCTTGAGTTGAAACATTTCCTCCTCATCGTTCATTGGCTGAAGGTCTAATGCCCAGTATCTCAGAATAGGATCATTTGGAGACAGAATCTTACTGACGTAACTAAGTTAAAGTGAATTCTTTAGGGTAGACATTAACCCAGTATGACTGGTGTCTTTAAAAGAAGTGGAAATATAGACACACATGTTCAGAGGAAAGACAAAGTGAAAACAAAAGAGAGGACCACTGTCTGCAAGCCTGAGAGAGAAGCGTGGAGCAGGTCCTTCCCACAACACTCAGGAGGAGCACCATGCTGATTCAATTCAGCTGGGTGTTGTAAGTTGACTATTAGTTAATCCACCACAGAAGGCATTCAACATAGTAGGTGAAAAAAAAATAGACACTAAAAGAAATCTCCAACAGAGTGAAAAGACAACCCACAGAGTGTAAAAAAATTTATGACAGCTGTTCTTCAGACAAAGAACTAATATCTAGAACATATAAAAAACTGAAAGTAATCAGACCCTCCAAAGTCAAAGGCCCAATCCAAAACTGGGAATCTGCGATGAATAGACTTTTCTCAGAAGAAGTACAAATGGCAAATAAATATATGAAAAATTTTTCAATATCATTAGTCACTGAGAAATGCAAATTAAAACAAGGCTGAGATTCCATCTCACTCCAGAAAGAGTGGCTATTATCAAGAAAACAACTAATGACAAATGCTGGTGGGGCTATGAGAAAAAAAGAATACTTCTCTACTGTTGGTGGGAGTATAGACTGGTGTAACCACTGTGGAAATTACTGTGAAGGGTCCTCAAGAAATTAGAATTAGAGGTCCCATTTGACCCAGCCATTCCCCTTCTGGGTATCTTCCCTGAAGAATTAAAAGCATCATACCACAGCAATATATGTGCACTCATGTTTATAGCTGCACAATGTGTAATAGCTAAATGTTGGAAGCAACCCAAATGCCTATCAAACAATTAATGGATAACAAATATTTTTATATAATGGGGTATTACTCAGCCATAAAGAAGGATAAAATTGAGACAAAAGGAAAAAGAGCAGGGGAGGAGGACGGAAGAGAAAAAATGAGAAAAGTGGGATAAAAGGGAAAGAAAGCTTTGTGAACAGGGAGGGGAAGGGAATTTGAAAGGAGGGATGGGAATGAGAAAAGAAGAGAAATCAAGGTCTGGCATGTACAGGTACAAATTCCCTATTATGAATGTGGCCATTATGTGTATCTAAATTGTACCAATAAAATTTTAAACATAAAAATAAATAAATAAATGCAAAGCTAAGCATTGAAAATAAGCAAATATTAAGTACAACTCCTGCTATACTTTTTGTAATTATGTGTGTAAAAAAGCTAAGCCAAGTATTATATGCATAAAAAAATAAGCCAAACGTGGTGATGCACATCTGTAATTCCAGCACTCTGGGAAGCTGATGCAGGAAGATCACAAATTTGAGTGCAGCTTAAGCAATTTAGCAAGATCCTGTCTCAAAATTTTAAAAAAAAAAAGACCTCTGGGTGTATAGCTCTATGCAGAGGCCTTAGGTTCAATCCCCAATACTGCAAAAATGAAAATAAAACTAGGATAAAAAAAATAAATAGAAGTATATTTTAGTGATCTAGCATAAATACTTCATAATATACTGTCCATTTTCTTCAGCATTTTAATTATAGATGAACTAAATAAAATAACATACTAATTCCCTTAAAGAAGAATGCCTATTTTCACTGTGTCCTGACATACTTTATGGGAGTACACCCACTCTTTGGCTCTCACAACCAAGATTCATTACCAAGAGGTATGTCACAGGCAGACAAGCCTAACTCTGCAGGCGATTCCCACCATGGCAGGTTATTAAATTTTAACTTCAGCAGGAAGTTCATGCAGGGATAGGGGTTCTAACACATGAAACCATCCTAGATGACATTCATAGTGGGACAGGGCTAAATTGGGAGAAAGTAGGTTAAAGATCTGAACATTATTGTCACCCCTGTCTAGAAAATGACCTTCTCACGTTGGGTCCCTAGTGTTTTTGTGCAAGGTTTTATAGAGAGAGAAAGAGCAGTGAAATATGTGTATTTTAGAAGGAGATATTGTGGGAAAGTTTTTTTGGAGCTTTTATTATTAAACACACAGATGGGGCTGGAGGTGTAGCTCAGCAGTAGATCACTTACCTAGTACGCACAAGGCCTGGGTTTAGAGGGAGAGAGAGGAGGAGCAGGAGAGGGGATAAATTAAGGATCCTAGGCTCTGGAATTACAAGAGAAATGTAGACTCTATGAGGTGAAATCAATAAATCTGCAAGAAAAAATATAACAGGAACAGAAACAAGAAGAGCAGTTGCAAACTGGGGTAGATGAGGTTGGGACACTGGTTGAAGCCATCTCCTGGGACAAGCCGGGACTGAAATTCTGAATTTAAGAAGCACAGTCTGAACTGCCACCTGGTTTGAGACCACAGATTTTGGCAACTAGTTATCTCTTTTCTTTTGCCCTTTAAAGATGGACTGAGATATCTCTGTGTCCCTGTGGCTAAGTTTTCTTAAGATGAGTCGAGAAATGTTCTAAATTGATCACATCAATTAGCAGGCTACGCTCACAGCATCCCTGGAGATGCTGCTTCACTTGAAACACTGCAAACCAAAATTGATGTTACTCCTGGAAATTAGACATCCCACCTCACCTCCAGCTACTCCTCCAGTCTATACAGCTGCAGGTGCAGCATCTAGAGGCTCTCAGGACTCGTAGACAGCTGACTGTCTTAATGCCCTTGTCCAAGCAGCAGGGTGCAGCAGCAGCTCCGGTGAGCATGCAGATCCCAAGTTACCTTCATCTCCAGATTGCTAGGTCCCGTGCCAAACTACCTCTGTTTTTCACACCCACTAAGACAGCTTCCTACTCACTCCTGAAATCCGTGGAACATTTACCCCCAGATAAAATCTCATTGCCTCTTCCTCCTTATTTTTAATCACATTCCTCAGAAATTTTGAAAATTACTAAGAAGGATGAGAAAGGTATTCAGATAAATGATATATTATATTTGCCATTATAAATAACTATAACATAGGCTATCAATAAATTTACCTTTTGGAGGCTGGGGATTTAGCTCAGCGGCAAAGCACCTGCCTGGCAAGCGCAAAGTCATGAGTTCAATTCCTGGTACCGGAAGAAAAGCAAACAAACAAAAATAAAATAAAATAAAATAAATTTACCTTTCAATTAGTAAATTTATTACTTTCTACTTTCTATATTTAGGGAACTATCTTCTGTGACTACAAATAAATGAAATACGACTAATATTTTAAAAATAAATGCAGCTTACACCCATATTGATGTGCTCCTTGATAAAAATGTGTGTATGCTTTTAATAGTTCCACCTCCTGTGACCGATCCTGAGAACATGCTGTTAGGAGCAGCGGGTGAGCCACAGGCACACCACACAGTGTGGAAACCAGCCGTAACTCTTCCCACGAAACTCGGGGCAATCACGGCCCCCGCCACCAATAACGAGGAAAGGAAACATTTTCCTACAGGAGAAGAAACCATTTATGGGAATGTTTGAATTGCTGCTCAGTAAACACAGACAATTGAGAAGAGTCAGCCGTAAACTGAAAAACAAAAGTCTGAGGGAGTGGGTGGAAAGGGCAACACGCGGCCGAAGGCTCCATGACCTAAGGGCAGCCGGTTTGTGCATATTGTGTCTATTATCACAAATATTTCCACAACCCGTAGAGGCCACTATCTCCAAAAATGAACTCTGGCATGTAGACATGTAATGTCTCTATTTTTAATAGTTATATCTAAACATTTAATTTATGACATTACCTTGGACTACCCTTTTTAGACATCCACTCAATCATAAATTAAATTCATCAGTTATAGCAGATACTTTTGCTGTTCCACATTTCTTCCCCACAGCCACTCTAGCTGCAGTTGAGCTGGACCACTCTAGGCACGCTTCCAACATCTGCCTTAAGCGTGGGTACTTCCCGGCTACTTTGTGCACCAAGGCTTTCAGAAGGTCAAAAGCACAGTCCAGGAGTATGGGGAAGGTGAGGTGCAAAGACACACTCGGTTCATGGGGGTGCGAGCAGGCAGGTTAGCACAGCTCCAGTGCCTCAGATCCTGGAAGGAATTCCACGTGCTTCTCAGAGGGTCTTGTGTAATTGTGCTGTTACAGCGGCCACACCCTCAGCTTCTTGTGCTCCTTCTTCCCCAAGTGCATTTTTCTAAACTTCTTCACTACTAATTCCTGACTTCCCCTCCCAATTAACTTACTTGTCCTATTGTTCAGATACCTATTTTCAACTGTTTTGGAAATATACCCAGGGATAGAATTACTGGATCATATGGTCATTCTGATATAGGAGAGAGGGCATGGCAAAGCTAGCTGTGAAAATAAGAGGGATCGGTCAACTACAAGATCCTAGGACAGCACCAAATAATTCTCAAGACCCCACATGTGGAACTTCTTGCAGGCTCCCACAAGATGTGGACGGCATAAAAGAGACGAGTCGCCATGAGGAGCCCCCTGTCGTGACTCCTCACAGCAGCCCCCCCATGCAGGGTGCACTTTTATTTTTGCTTTCATCCTTTCGTCTTTGTTCAGCCCAAGCCCACTGTACAGAGCTACTTTTCCCCTTACCTCTTCACCCCTCAATTTCAAATAAACCTTTGGCACCATTTTTGATTTGTCTCATCCAATTATTTGTTCAAGGCAAGAAGGACCTAGGACACTTTTGATTGGCAACATTTCTAAAGGCACATCCCGACAATGATTCTATGTTTAACTTTTTGAGGAACCACTAAGCTGTTTTTCATAGTGGCTGTTTCAGTTTATGTTCCTAGGAACAGTTATCTGCATGTCCTTCTCCACATGTGTTAATTTTCAACTTCTATAACTTTCTGAAAATAACATAAGTACCAACATTTTGAGTACTGAATCAAAGCAAGAGAAGCAGAAATTTTCTACATAATCAAATTTATCCCAAGTGACTCTTTCTTCCTCTGCTCTACTCAATTAAAAATTCCAAATATCTTAGGTTCACATATCTGAATCTGAGGAAATATTTTCCAATCTTCCTCCAAATGACAGAAATATTTCTAAAATATGTACAAAAGCAAACAAACAACAGCTAGAAAAACATACATATGAGAAAAATGTTATTTTGTGGTAATTATCAAGCATCACAAATATTTTTTGGCTTTTTCTGCTCTAGAGTCACGCATGATTAATAACCTGTCAAGTAGTCTTTTTGCCTCAGAATGAGCTCCTGGGGAGATACTGCTGCAGGGTTAGCTGTGTCCACCAGTACGAAGATGGTTCTGAACAAATAAATCTACACAGTGCACATCATAAAATATGAGCTATGTTTAAAATGGGTAAAATTTGTTTATTTGGAAGTGTTCTTGACTTCTTTTTAAAAAGGGGGGATACAATTAGTACATTTTCAAGGTAAAAGTTGAGGAGAGGATGAGATTCATGCTTTTGTTTGCTTTGTGTGTTGAAGGCTTCTCCCCCAGCTCACCCTCAGAACCACTGTGTGGTGAAATGATTCTTCCCTGTATTGGCCACTTTTCTGTTGCTGGGACAAAATTCTTGACATTGTTAGAACTTAAAGAAGAGGTTTATTTTTATTTTTATTTCAGAGGTTTCGATCTACGTTCAGCTGGCTTCAAAGCAAAAACATCATGGCAGAAGGGTGTGGCAGGAGAAAACTGCCCGCACTACGGCCACCAGGAAGCAGAGTGAGTGGGAGACCCAGAGAGGAAGGAGCACAGACAAGCTGTAGGCCTCGAAGTCACAGGGGACACCCCATGGCCAACTCCTTCCACCGAGCTCCCACCTCAGAAGTTGTCATCATTCCCCAATAACGCTACTGAATTATAATCTTGTTGATGCATAGATCTGCCAAAAGAGAGCTTCTGAAAGGCCCGCTCTGAGCACGTGAAACTTTGGGGAGACGTTACAGATCTAAAGCCATCAGAACATACACAGAGACTTAGAATAATACCATCCAGAAATAGTGAGCCAATCAGAGGCATGACGTGGTACACTGGTATTGTAGGTTAGTTAGGGTTTTTTATGGTTTTTCTCTGGCAAAGATTAGCAATTTGTTCATTCTCTTTAGATTCTTTGTCATCTGGATCTTTAGTAGGCCTCAAGTAGTTTGAGATATTCATGTGATTTGTGTTGGAATATGATATATGCTTCTGATATAGTTTAATTAAAGTGACCTGCAAAACTTACTAGAAAATTTAACTTGGCCTTGCAGTGATCTTTTTCATAAAAGTTCTCTAAGATCACTGAAGATCACCTAGTTATGAAATTGGAGGGTTTTCAGTCATAGTGATACTGATGGTATTGATCAGTCAAAATCTTTTTCTTTTTTTTTTT
>NW_004955412.1:5161264-5209668 GCF_000276665.1 Chinchilla lanigera
GTCTTCAGAGAGTCCTCTGCCCCCACCTCGCCTCCAGGCCCTTACACGTTGTTGTCCAGATTCCAAACAAGTAATAATAACGCAGAAAATCTAGGAGAACCTACGCACATGCATTTTAATAATAATTTTGCTCAAGGTCAATATATAAGTAATTTTTTTCTATTTTTATCTTCCAAATTTTTTTTTCTGAAAAACTGAAGTAAACTATGATGGAAAACCTTTGAGAAAACAAAGATTTCCATTCCTACTACTTTTCTCTCCTTACTCTATGTGTATTCCTTCAGTAAACACACTTTTCACCTGGTTTAAGCTTTCAGATATTCACAGATGAATTCTAAGTGTACATAGCTTGCCTCCCTTTTTCTAAAATGTGTGTTCAAAAATTGTATGTCAGAAGGGCCAATTGTTGGTATTTTGTTATTTTTTTTTCTCCCTTTAAAATTAACAAAAGATGTAATTTTAAGGGAAGTTTACAATTCAAAAGAGCTAAAACTTTCCCTTTTAAAATTTATCCTACAAACTAAGAAAATCAAGCAGTCGTCTCCCTCCTCCTACCTGGGTCTACACGTGGGTCCTAGGGCCAGAGCAGGACACCGCCGTCTTAATTGGCGCCTTAGAAAATCCTGAACAAATTCAATCCCCCCAACAAGAAAAAGAATTCTCACAGTTTTACTCTAGTTAAATGACGTCTACTCTGGTGAATGAGGGAATGAAAAGCTGTGAGAGAGAGAGGCAGGGAGTCTCAAATAACTGTCAGTTCTTATGCTACTTCCTAAATACCTCCATCTGTCATCGCATCCTCATGGCCCTACCTAGGTTCAGATATGCATCATTGCCTAATTAGATTCTTGCCATTCTCCACACTTTCAGTCTTGCTGACTCCCCTGTAGACAATCAGTTCTTTGCATTACTTTTAGGGGGTATTTCTGTAATAGAAGTATAATGAACAGTTAGCATCCAATAAGTATTCTTAAGTGCTTGAATGACCAAAATCAGATAAATTACTCTACCTAACCTTGTAATGCTTAAAATATACCTGGAGAAATAAATAAGAAATTGACACTATAATCTAGTTTTTCCATCTACACCATTGTATATTTATAACATTTGTCTTAATTTCTAAAATAATTTAGTTGCAGATAGACATGTATTTAATTGTCATAGTCTAACGGAAATGCATTGGTAGACATGCCATGTAATTGATGAGTTGGTATCAAGTAAAGACTACATTGTGTTATAAGGTATAGAAAAAGATTCTAGTGTGATTCAATTCAAGAAAAGTGTTGGAAGAATCAAGTTCTCCCTTGCTTTGTGGTGGTAGATTTCTGAGCACAGAGATACCTACACCATGACACTCAGTGACTAACCACTTAGATAAGCTGCTTGTGACAGTCCTGTCTTGTTCAAAACAATCCACAGTGAAACATGCAAGGGGAAATGTTCTCTAGTGAGAAAAGAAAATATTAAATGTTTCCTTTGGGGGTTTTCTGTGTTTTTTTAACTGTAAAATATTAAGTTGGTTCAACAAAATAATGGATTAGTAGTCAAAGTCCAATTAACAAAGATATTAGTAGATCTGACCATAATGGTCTATCAACAGGAAAATAAAAATAATGAATAAATGGGTTAATAGATAAGTGTTAGCAGGTATATGTTTATTGGCACATGTGTTGTTCATAATGTTTTCATTGCTTTGGGAAGCTGGTCCATGTACTTAACACATCTCAATTCCTTTTCTCATCTCTTTCCCTCCCCCCCCCATCCTCCACCCATCCCTGATCCTTTTCTTTTGTGTGTGTACATGTTTGTAGGACCGTGTTTATGTTCCTTGTGTGGAACTGGTGCGTGTACAAAACACATCCCAACTCTTTTTTCGTTCCTTATTCCTTCTCTCCCCGACCCTCCATCTCTTAATCTTCCCTTTTGAGAACCATCTCTCTCCCTACTTTCTATTATCTTCTATTTTATTCTATCTGTGCTCTGGCTTTCTTTGTTAAGTGAAATACATCACACACACAAGCTTAACCATCGCATTGTTTCTCTTGCGTTTTTATTTAATTTGTGATTTTGTTCTAGTTCATAGTAATAAAAGAGCTCAAGCAGGAAGAAATGAAAACTAGTTTTATATCTAGTTATCTAGTACTCATTGTAAGAATATCAAAATAATGCTAAAATCAATACTAAAAATCCTTTTTGTAAAAGTCCTCTGAAAATGGGATTTAAATAGTGAGAAGCACTGCTGAAGATATAGGGAAAACACTGGTCGTGAAGTAGGAGAGAGCTAGGTGTTGGACCTGGCATAGACGACTGCAAGACCTATTCCTCCCTAGCTCTGCACCTCCACTCCTGCCCCTTCCCCGAACTGGACTACAGCACAGCGCTGCTCGGAGCTCTCTGAACGTGTGTGCTCTCATCCCCCCATTCTTAAGGACAGGACCTCAGTAAATCTCTTAAAAGCCCAGAATTACTTGGCAGTCCTCCCTGCCTCTGCCCTCTTGCACACGTCTCCTGTGAAATGCCCCATCACTCTCCACGCTGAGAAGCCCCTCCCACAGCCACAAGCCCTGCCCTGCAAGGCAAGTAGGAAAACCTAATCGAGTGGGTAAGGCAGGGCATTCTAGGCCTAGGAATCATGACTCTGGGAAGAAGGACTTTGGCTGGCAAAGAGTACGGGGAAGCACCAAAAGAACAGCAAGAACAGCAGTGGGGAGTGGAGCTGGAGGTTAGAAGATGGATCTGTGTGCTCGGTCACAGACTGAACATGCCTGGTGGAAGCTCTGAAGGAGTTTGGAAGGCCAAGTGAACGACGGGTTTTCACTTCAAAAGAAAAATGCTGAAAGGACAAACACAACTCAGTCTTGCACCACTCCTCAGCAGGTTAATTTCTCTTTTGGTGATGGTGAGATATAGATATATATTGCTCACCTTACAGTTACTGTTTTCAGAGCACTTAACATACGGCCCTGAGGTTACTCATTTACATAATGCTTCTGCCCAGCACCGGCGGTCTCCGAAGATGAGGAACAAGCCCTACGCAACTTTGTGTCAGACACTGCAGACTGCAGGCAACAGAGCCTCAGCCCAGTGATGAGGGAGGGGAAGTGGAGGGGCAGGAGGAGAGGAGCACAGAAGCAGAACGGGGCTCGCAGAAATTGTGGCGCCTTCGGCTTGATGCCTTGCTGACTATATCTACCAAAATTATTTTGACTGACATTTTAAAATACATTCTCGCTAAAGTCTTTGACTACCTCTGAAGATGTGTCTGGCTTCTGCATGGTGAAAACCTAGAATTCTTCACACTGTGGTTGGCATTTAGGCAAAGCCTTCTGTGAGTTTTTTTAGCTCAAGTTTTTTACTCTTACATCTAGCTAGAGATCACCAGTGATGATTCTTGAAAACCGAGGGATTTGGAAAGGGTCCACAGAGTAAGCAACAGAGAAATGCCTGCTCCTGACAATAATGCAGTGAGGAAAACATTCAGCAACAAACAATTTCTGGCTGCACCTCTAACAGAAGGATTATCTTTAGCAGACTGACACTCACTCCTTTTTTGTTTAACTAAAAAATGCAAGGAAAGCCGTCGCCAGGCATGACTATCATAGAAATGTTATCGCTAATCCAGGCCACGCTGAGTGCCTCTCTACTGAGATTGGAGTGAGGAAAAAGGAAAGTCATCCTGAAAGGACAGCCTCACCGGATGGCGTGTGGCCTTTAAAATGACGAACCCTTTGGGATGGAACAAAGTCTGAAGCAAATGACTCACAGAAGAAAGGACAGAACTCACGTTTCAGGTCAAGCCTTTGCCAGAAACTTGTGACCCACATGCCCCTGAATGCCTCACACTTGCTTCCCTAAATAAAAGGTAATCGAAGTGCAGAGGAGAAGATAACAAGGAACCACCACCCCGGAGAGCGAAGGACGCGGGAGGAGACCTCACGAAGCTCGGAACTCTTGCCACCTTTCAGACTAGACGCTCTCACCAACTACTTCCTTGGCCTTGGAGCCCGGGCTTGAGTGTGTGTTCGCATCCACGGTAGCAAATAGAGGAGGAGCATCACAAAGAGTGGACAGTTTGGAAATTTCGTGAACTGAGGCAACAAAAAAAGTGTGCGGATAGGGATGCATTCCCAGAGCTGAGGTAAGGGACGCTGGAAAATAACAGGGAGAAAATGGAAAATGAGACGAATGATCCCCAGTGGACAGCTGGCAACTGTAAATGGAAAAATAGGAGAGAAACATTTACATGATCAGTGTGAGCTGTTTGCAATAACTTTCAAACTTTAAGATAAGGGTTTCAAGTGTACCACAGGAATTGTAATATCCTCGCAGGAAGGCCTTGTGTGAACTTTTTAGTACCCTCTACCACATCTAGCCTTCTTGTGCATTTACATTAACGGAATTTAAAACACTCTAATTCTCACTTAATTCCTTTTATTCTTACCTAGATTTTTATTCCTTTCATCATCATAATTTAGTTATATATATGCCAGCGCCATTTTAAGTCATTGGTAAACTCATAAAAGAGTCCACATCGTTTGCCATATAGATTATCAAACCTGATACCTCACAAGAAATAGATTTTGTACAACCAGATAATCAGCAATCTAGTCATTTCTCTTCCAGAAAAGTATCACTATTACCTGTTCAGGAGTTTTGGATGCATCTAAGTACTTGAGGCTCTATGTTGTAAGTACTTTCACCAGATATAAAAATAAAATGTATTGTCATCCACCTTTCTCAATAATCTGACTCCTTAACTCTCAATAATCTGCGTCACACACAAGCTCATGAACGCAAGTGCCTCCCTTAGTCCTAGTCCCAAATCCGTCCATCTCTACGCTTCTCCTTAGCTTCACAACAAAATGCTGTGTATTTGTCCAAATGCATTGAGGTCCATAACTCTCTTCTCATTCATTCCTCTATCTTTGCTAATCTGACTTTTGCCCCAAGATCATTGGCTATGTCCTGGTTTCAGACATGAACACTTTCAGTAGGTGACTTATTTGAACACTTATCTTGGCAGTCCATCAGTAAATCATGTGACCCTTAAGCTTGGATTCTAAGGAACCACAGACCAAGGAAGAGCTATAAAAACCCAAGAGGATGGGAAAGAAGGGTACGTTAAGCAAAGAAGCGAAGAGTAGCCTCCATCCGATGCCTCCACCGGAAGCCTTAGAACTTCAGTTGTACTGCAAAGTCTGTTCTTCACCAACGCCAGTAATTATAGCTTTTGCCCCCAGCCTACCGAACCGTCAGACCAGATCCAGCAGGTAGGAGCCTCTAATTGGCCGAGGACAAACCCTCAGAGTGAGGAGCTCAAGAAACCCAATAAGACAACTAATATCTGCTGTAGCCTTTTCCCTTATGACTCCTTATTGCTTCTTTCTTTTCAGGCCTGCAATCTACTCATTTATTTAACCTCATTTATTGGTCAACTGCCCTGTTTGTTGCCAGCCCTGTTCAGGGTGCCAGGAAGCGGGGTGAAGACGTGGGGAAGACAGCTGCCTCTGAAGCTGTCGCCCTCCAGGAGACAGATGAAGCAAGCGAGAGCCCAGTGAGAACCACATTCATGGGGGGCGGGGCTTTCTTGACACCGTTCTATTTTGGCTTCTGCCGCACTCTCTTGATCTATTTCCCACTCAGCATCTTAATTTTTCTTCCCATTTCTCCTCTTACTTATTCCTGTTCTCCAGGTTGGTTCTCACTGGATACTCTCCTTGGTAAGCTTGCTGCATGAAGGGTTTCAAACACCACCATCTTGGCAGTAGCTCCTGTTGTAGGTCAGGGTCCCTAAAGCATTCTAGAGGTGAATCCTTGCTGAAGTTGCATATTTCTCTCACAATAAGGGAGGTAAAAGGAGAAAGGTAAAGTGAAGAAAATAACCGAGAAGAAAAGTGGTCTTAAGTGGAGACTAGCTTAATTTGGTAATAGGAAAAACTCTGGAATTTAAACATATCACAGTGTTGGTCTCACTTTAAGGGAAGAAAGCCGTAGCCGTTTGTGCCTTTCCCTCAGTCAGTCCTGGGACTGGAGCTGCCTGGGAAAGTGGATCAGGGCTGCATAAAATTTCCTAAGTGAGTCAGATCCAGAGACCCAATCTTCACTGTTTGACAACTGGTGAGATGCCCAGTTTTTCGAAGGCCAATAGCATGCCAAGAGCTTTTTGAGTGATGTATAGTAGTTTTAAACTGCATTAAAGGCATGTGCTACTGAGCTTATAAGTCTGTACTATTTCTCCTATTTGATCTTGCCAGAACTCCAAATAGGGGCTTTCTTTACTCCGGATGGCTGCTTATACTGCAAACGAGACCTGTTGTAACATCTTTTCTTGACCTTGATCTGAGCCCCTGTCAAAGTGAAAAGGCTTTCATTTCACCAAGTAGTTGTGAAGGGGAAAACTTAAAATTGTAAATAAAGCCCTGCCAGGAATGCCCTCCAGAACCAAATGGACACATCCAGCAAGCCCAATAACAGAACATTTCTTCCTTTATGTAACCCGTCTTTCCTGCTTTTGTATAATCAATAGCCTTGGATGCAATCTGAAATGTTTAAACTCCCTTAGCAAGCCAAGATGTCACCCAACCTTCCAATCATAATGTGCTAAATCTATCTCTGTATCTTCCCTTGTTTTCCCTTTAAAATCCCTAAACCCCGCTAGGCAGGGTTCTGGATCTTTAGGAGAGATCTTAGTCAGAAACCCACTGGTGTAATAAACTGCCTTCTAGACCTCCTTAGTGCTGTTCCATGTTTGGTCTGTTTTCTGCAACAGTTGAACATAAAAATAATCCTAATTGTACAATGTGTTAACTCTGAATCCTAAATATTCCTAATAAGCTTTGTGCTTCTTTCTTAGGCATATAAAATGCAATGTGCAATACTTGCCCTCTGCTCTAGAGAGGACATAAAATTGCACACCAGATCACTAGATTCTTAAATGCTTCACAAGTGACGTATTTCCGAATTTTTATAGTTTTTCTCCCTATCTTCTTGAGCACAAGTGTTTTATCAAGGCATCTGCATTTCCATTTCTTGGTCAACAGATCCCATTGACATGGTATCATTAACATAAGGGAGAAATGTCCTCTGGATCTAGAAAATTCTCTTTAGATTAAACTATAACTAGAATTCAAAAGCTATAAACTATTGAACTATAATAGAATCCATATAATCTTTGGATAAGATGGTGAGTGTAAACTGTTGTTCCTCCCTTATAAATATAATGTTTTTATTTTCCCTCTTTATGGGCTCATAAAGAATACATTTACCAATATGACAGAAATATAGCATATACATAAAATAATTTCAATCCACTCTAACAAAAATACTACTTCAAATATAGCAACGATGTTAAGTGACCTGCTTGGATACTTTTACATAGCTCATTGTCAATAAACAAAACTTTAATAAGCTCTACATGAAGTTCTGAAAATAGAAGAAGCACTCTTCAAAACTGTCTCAAATTCAAGCAAGGGGTCCTCCTGTGAGATGCCTTGAGATCCTCCCATTGGCCAAAGACTGCTGCTGCCTTGAAAGGAGAATAACCACGGCCGCTCCAATTCCTTGAGGGCAGTAGCAGCCAATATTCCCAGAAATTGCAGTGTAAGTCACTGTAATGGTTGATACATTATGTCAACCTAAGAAGTTTAGAAGTTGGACTCAGCAGAGGGCCAGGGTCCTCACTTTGTAAACATCCTCATCCTGTGCAAGAAAAGGGCAGGAAGATGGTGTGTACATCTGCCCTGGGAGAGCATAGCCTGCTTACAATATAAGGGAGGAAAAGAGGCTGCTCTCCCCCTTGTGCTCTTGCTGCTTTTGCTGTCTTCTGCTGCCTTGAGGTGTTGCCTCTCCGCCAAGCCACCCTGCCTAAGAGCCGGCTGATTATGGACTGAAACCTCCACAAACTGTAAACTAAATAAACCTTTTCTTCTTTAATTTTGAGTGTCAGATGTTTTGTCTCAGCAACAAGAGAAAAGTAACCAAGACAGTCACCCTCAAGAAGAGTATACTATAACTGGGTAAAGCATGATAATCGCTATCATACTGTCTCACTTTGCCTTTGATGGGAAATATTGACACCTGGCCTCAGCTATTCTAGGCGCCTACAGAGCTACTATAAGCCAAGCCATGAAAAGCATCTCTGAGTTCTCAGTGAGAGTGGCTGCTGCCCCCTCCCCAGTGCACTCCCTATTCCCTGGTAAATGGGGTATCCTGAAGGATATGCCAAGCCAGTAGCTTTTCTTACACAGATGACCCATTCCAGAACTCCCCTCTTTCTCATTTGCTTAACATGGAAATTCTAACATCTCTGCTCTCTGCCTTCTTTAATGAGAAATAATTTTCCTCTATGCTTGCAAATAAAATGCCAGCACCATATAAGCTCATCTCTTGTGATCACAGAGTAGCAGAAGAAAATACTTTCCTGCTAAAAACTTCTTTTGGTTTGTTTGATTTGGTTAGGGTTTGAGGACTGGGACTCAAACTCTTTTTATGTCTTTAGTGGCTCATTTATAAAAAATTTTATATATTTGACATCAGTTACTGAAGTTTACAAGATTATGCTAAATAATAAATGACAGATTTTTCTTCAGTTGTTACATTTTTAGTACACGTTTGCATTCCACTATGATTATGTTCCTGTGGGGAGTTGGTACATGTATGTAACACATCCTCTTTCCCTCCCTACTGCCCCCATCTCTCGATCTCCCCAAGATCAGTGCTGTGCCACTGAGCTATAGCCCTGACCCTAAAAGGTTCTGTTGAATTCAGCTTTATATCCTACCCTCAAGATCTAGCACCCTTAAGATTTTCTCCTAGTCATATCGTCACATTTTCTGTCAGTATATATAAACCACATTCATCTCCTCCATTAGCTATTTATCCTTCCTTAGCAAGCCAATACTTCCCCAGCTGAACTATGCAAATATTTGACCTCAGTTACGCAACTGGTCAGAAGAAAATGACCTGAAAAGAAAAGAACACTGCCTTAGAAGGAACTGCTTCAACTGAATCTTTTACATAATACTCAAGCAAGGGAGAGGTACCTCCTATCTTCTAGCAATGGATAATTGGCCTCTTCTCAGTCCCAGATGATTCCAAGGAGTTAGAGGTTCCAAAATCCCAAGTGAATCTATACAAATACCCTCAGTCCAAGTTTCAGGATCCTACCTCTTTCCTAACCAGCTGATGTTGGGGTAGAAGACTTGCCTAGGTTGAGAATTTAACCTTCCCTTACATTACACTGTTCAGTGCCTGATCGCCATCTGTCTGTCCTCTTACTGTAAATCTTTCAGCAACGCGTTAGAGGCCCTCTGACTTGCACTCTTCACTTTAGTTAATGGATATGAAACCATCATTTTCTTTTTTCAAAGAATACACTAGAGCTTAGTAACAGCCCCCCTGTCCACCATCCTTACAGTTACTACTTTCCCTGTAACCATCAAATGCTGAGATACTCTTTCTCTTCTACATGTAACTCATCTCAGGATATCATGAATAAAAGTTTTAGCATTAGCACTGCTAGTTCGTGCCAAAAATTATCAATACTTTTCCACCAGGGAACCCTAATAACTGGTCCAATTCTGGAATTCCACCCTTAAGATCTACTGCTTCTTAATTCCAATTACCTATTGATATACAGGTTGAAAAACTACCAGTATTTATATGTTCAGTGTGTTTCACTTATCTATTCAAACTGTTTAGGGAATACCTTTTGAAGCTCTACAAACCCAGTCAAAGTCTGTACATACTCTCCGATTTTGCTTTCAAAATATCTCAAAGTCCCAACATCTTTTTCAATATTTATTTTTATAAACTTATGTAATCAAACTGATAGGAATGCATATAAAGAACAGATGTAAAGATTGAACCACAGTATAGTACAGAAAACAGAAAGGCAATAGTCTAGTCTAAGTTATCTTACTAAAAAACCCAATATATAAGTAGAGAAAAATAAAAAAGAGATAGTAGGAAGTAGGGAGATAGACCTTTTTCAATTGGGGAGATCAAGAGGCAGGGGCAGTGGGGAGGAAAATAGGATGTGTTACATACACCAACTCCCTGCAAGGAACATAATCATAGTGGAATGCAAACATGTTCTAAAAAATATAAAACCTGAAGAAAAGTCTGTCATCTGTTATTTAGCATAATTTTGTAAACTTCAGTAACTGACATGTCAAATGTATAAAATTATTTATAAATGAGCCACTAAAGATATAAAAAGAAATCTCAGTTATATCATTCTTGATATGAAGCTGTTTAATACCAAATACATGAACTCCATGTTGTCAAAATAAAGGCTTAACAATGCAAATAACAATCATTATGTGATAACTATTATTATGCTAGCAAATATAATGTAGGAATATTAAAATTAACATATTGTTAATTACTAGTTTGTTAAATCATTGCTCAACTTCCATTTTGTACAATCTGAGCTATTATCATATTTAATAACATTACAAATACATAAAAACATATCATGGGGCTGGGGATTTAGCTCAGCGGCACAGCATCTGCCTGGCAAGTACAAGGTCATGACTTCAATTCCCAGTACCACAAAAAAAAAGAAACCACATACTTATTATGTTATTTACAACCTACAAAACTTGTTACTTAATCTTTCTTTTTTTTATTTTAAAGAGTAAAAGAAGGATAACATAATAATAGGGGGAGCTTGCCAAATTACAGATAAAGTGCAAGAAATTATGAATGATTATTGTTTTACATATTGTTATCTACAAGATAGTTTCTCAATCAGACAAACGGACAATAGTGAATTACAGACAAAAGAGGTAGGAGATTATCAATAGCTGTTGTACTATACTTTGGTATCTTCAAAGTGGCTTCTAAAGAAAGTAAATAGAGCTATACATGAGTGACCTATTGAATAATCATTAACTATTCTCAATGGTTGTTGTAGGAAACACATAATAATAAACATACATCCATTTGCAAAATAGGATAGGAACAATACAAACATTACAGAGTTATGGATAGATTAGTAGGAAAGTATCAATGGCTGCTGTAATACATGGTGGTATCTTCAAAGTGGTTTCTCAGGAAGACAGAGATATGCAAGAAGGGTCTAACAAGTAGTTACAGCCTAAGGGTTGTCAAAAATAGCATATTACTTCCTCACTGGTGTCTCCTGTCACTGAGGTGTGACGGCTGGAAGGAAGGCCAGGATTGAAAAGAAGGACCGAGATACTTGCACCTCTGTCTAGCAACAGGCTGTTTTCTTGTTCCTCCATAGTCATAATTACCCAGGGCTCCTCCATGGAGAGGACAGTCTGGCCAGAGGGAGAAGGCAGAGTATGCCCCGGGCCCCCTCATTCCTGCTGGACTAACTGGTAGGATGGGTCTGAGCTCTGGGGCCTCCGCTTCGGAGGGCAGACCAATCTCCAGTGGTCACCTTTGCATTCAGGGCATGGCCCAGGGGACCTCTTAGGGCAGTTCCTCTTGAGGTGGCCTGGCTTTTAACAGTGGTAGCAGATGAATGCAGTTGTCGAGTTCTTCTTGGGGCCCCAGGAATCAGATTTGGGATCTGTTTCTCTTAGTGGTGCAGCAAAAGCAGCTGCTTTTTCTCAGTC
Organism: Chinchilla lanigera; assembly: GCF_000276665.1. Lineage (NCBI taxonomy): Eukaryota > Metazoa > Chordata > Mammalia > Rodentia > Chinchillidae > Chinchilla > Chinchilla lanigera. The sequence continues at coordinate 5,172,853 of NW_004955412.1, forward strand.
TCTTTGTTTTCTCTCCTTGGCCTCCTCCTCATCATGGCTATAGAATACTGAGGAGGCAATTCTTACTAACATCTCAAGTGAGCCATCCGGGGCAAAAACCATTCTTTGTAGCATTTTCTCTCCAGCCTCCCATTGCACTGGGACCCCACAAGCAGTTAGTGTCCTCTCCCCAACCATCAGCACAGGCAGCAGGAATCTTGCATTACTTAATCTTTCTAAACCTCAGTTTTTCTAATGTGAGAAATGGGAATTAGCCTACTGCTCTACTCCTAGGGTTGTGGTTAGTATTCACTGAGAAAAGAGGTATTCAATAAGGTTATTTTGTCTTTTTAAAAAAAGATATAGTCAAAGATCTTTCCAGAAAATATTATAACAATTCATCTTCAACACTAGTGTGTGCTTCACAGAGAAGCTATGATTTACCAATAACTAAAGTGAACATCATAATTGATTCCTCCTGACAAGCCAGTATATGTTGTTTTAATTTTTGTTTTTATGAAAGAGTCTGAGAAAATAAGTTTCCCAGTCATATTTGTTGTATTATTTGATAAATTTTAGAACAGATGATGTATAGAAGTACATGCAATTCCACTGAAGCTCAAAGTGATATTTCAAGAGGTCCTGGGAAGAGAACATCATAACTAAGATCACCCAATTTTCCAAAAACTATTGAGACTTATGAAAATATGCATATCTTTATATAGAGATGTTCCAACAATGATTACAATTTTGCTTCCTTCTAGTCTATTTTTCCTTCAAGAAAAGTTAAGCATAATATAAGGTAGAAAAGTTAAATAAGAGATCAGTAGGCCAATGTGGGAATTAGTCAAGGTAAGTTGACTTGGGAATCAAATCACAACCTTCCTGGTAAGAAAAGAAAATTTCTTTTTTAAAAACATCCATGACTGCTGTCCTTCCCCACTTAGTCTCATGGCGGTTCACCTGGGACCATGGCAAGACCTGCCAAACCCTCCAAGGGTGGGCTATCCTTGTGCACTATTCACAGGTCCCAAGGGCATAACTGCTGCCATTGGTGAGTGACCATTGTATCTAGCTTTTGGTGGCAGTGACTTCTAAGAGCTGCTCATGAATTTTATCGGTGATTGCAGGAATTTTCATCCTTCTTCCTAATCTGAATCCCTATAACCAAACAGTATTTGGGGCACAATAGGTATTCCATAAATATGTAAATAGATTAATTAAAGAAATAGATCCTTAAAAAAAAAAAAAAGAAAAGAAATAGATCCTAACAACTCTTGTGACTCTATTTGGAAGCAACTGCAATGAAAACTCCGTTTTCTTACTGAAATCATTCAAAGTTTAAGGTGCTTATTTACCCTGTGATCACTCTTTAGATTCTCACTTGCTGGCTGGCTCAAGGGTAATTTCTGAACAAGACTTCTGCTGAGCAACTCAAGAAGTGATCCTTGCTGAACCCCATAGGAAAAGCTTACACACCTCTTTCAAATGATTCTAAAACTCTAGAATTTTAATTAAATTGGACACAACAACTATCAGAAAGTCACACAGCTAGTTGTCAGTTTCTTCTTCCTGTGTGCAGGTGCAGGCACAATCCCAATGACTGTGTAATCGAACATTTTGATAGTTAATGTTATCAATAATTCCATTCATCAAATGTGTATTGAGTACCTACAATGATGCAGACACTTCCAGATACATACATATGGCTCATATGCTTCTCCTAAGGATTTCAAACTCAGTTATGTGGGAATTGGCATAATTCCTTCAAAGAAGGTTTTTTTTATTTTAAATAGAATTTAAAAAACAAAATGATACAGAATTTGAAAACAAGATGATAGGAAATTGACAATGATTGTTATATTGCATATTGTTATCTTCAAAGGTTTGATTTACAGTCACAATAGTATTTTGTAGTACACAAACAACTACATAACTATTTACTAACTTAGGACTTCACATCTGTTCTGTGAATTAGACATGGATCATTTCCATTTCATAGAAGAAAAAGCAGGCACAATAATTGTGTCAATTAAGAAAAAGAAAAACTTAAGCTCAGAGAGAACACAAATATTACCTAAGGTCACATCAACTCTTAAATCTATGGATTCTCAGGAAATAATAGAGATCATTAATCTACCAGTCAGGAATACTTTCCACTGGATCTTTCTGTTCATTCTTGTGGTCCACAGATTTGTTTTGTTTCCTGTTGTTTTTCAAGGTATGCCTGTATTTATTTCTTTATGTATGTATGTATTCTATTGTTTCATATCGAATCTATGTAAGACACTAGAGATGCTCTAAGTCTGTTTTATGATCTACCGTGAAAAATAAAACACATATAGGTATGTGTAAGCAAAAACAGGAAATGACACATACCATAAAAATGATCTAAAATTAAAATACATGAGATGACTTCCAGCTGGAGAAAGAGCAAGACTTCCAGCAAGTAAGCCGTTAGGAATATGTGACTAAACCAAAAGAAAAAAACTCAATTTAATGATCCTCGCAAAATAGCCCACTATTTTGGTAAATTACAAGCTAAAGAAAAAGAGGGAGAAAACTATGACCCATTTAAAGTTCATGGCATTATTCTTCCATCAAAAAATGAATATGAAATACATATGCATAAATTCCCACTCTGGCAGGCATGGGTGTTGATAGAGGAACTCCACCCACTCACCCCCAACTCACTTTCCATTGCAGAAAATTTAGAGTCTATGTTGACAGAAAAGTATTAGCTTCTCACTTCAGCAGACTGAAAACTCATCAGAGATAAATCTTGGTCCATTCTAGGGGAATAATCATCTTCCTGGTTAAACTGTATATGTTAAGTGGATTTCATATTCTGTTCATTCACTTGATTATACATAAAAAAAAAGTGGAAGTCATGCACAATCCACATTTAAATCAACTATAAGCATGTCCTTCGTGTCAATGGCAATTAGAGTCTGCTTAGACACCCGAGTGGAAACTCATCAGCCAATATTGTCCTCCTATAGCCAGATGAGTTCACCAAAAGCTGCACTGGCATCAGCAACTAGCCTGTCTTATTTTTTATGTTCATTTTTTCTCTAACTGTAAGATTACACTGGAAACTTGAAGGGACATGGTTTTGTTTTTAAGAGGATTGCTTGCAGCTAATAGCCATATTTGATTTTTCTCACTCTCTAAGGGCAGTGTTTGATTTCTCTTTCAGTATGCCATTTTAAAAAAAGAAAAATCATTATGTTATCCAAAAGTTCTGAAACTTTTGAAACTAGAAATCTCAACCATTGGAGTCAGGAAGTAGAAGCAATCATAGGCTTGAGAACAAGAGACTAGAATAACAGCCCAGGAAGCTACAGCAACACAATTAAATGAACATAAAGCATGCAAACTCCATTTGTGGACAAGAATCAATATTTAGGTCACTGGGACACTAAGGAGCATATAGACAAAACAGTTTGCCTACATTTTATATTTTTGTGTTCTGCACATTTTTCACTCTATAGTTTTGAGTCTTTTTGTATGTGCTGTTATACTTGAGGCAAATATTCACATTTTCAGTTATAGAAACTAAAGCTCAGTAGGCTGGGGATTTAGCTCAGCAGCATAGCGCCTGCCTGGCAAGTGCAAGGTCATGAGTTCGATTCCCGTTACCAGAAGAAAAAAAATAAACAACAACAAAAAAGAAACTAAAGCTCAGAGAGGCAGCTTTTGATCAAAGTCCTGTGATGAGTTGGTGAAGGAGCCAGAACGTCATTCTTGGGCTTCTAGTTCCCATTATTAGTGACTTTTCACCATGCTCCACTCCTGTTAAATGGTTTCCAAAACTCCAAAAGTGATAATAGACCTGGCTTCTTTCTAGAAGTAACCAAAGGAGGGAGGGATGCTCTTCACTCAGTAGGAGGAGTCCTGAGTGAAAGAACTGGAAATTGTGTGGGCAAACGTGCTCAAACTATTTAAACCTTTTCTAAAAGATCAATTAAAGCTACTCAATGAAAATAATTTTTAAAAATTTTAGAAGTTGAAAAATCTTGGTATCCCACATGACAAATAGAAAGTAAAAGCTGGTTTGGGAACATTTTATGACCATATTGAGCTATTTCTTTTATTAATGGCTAATAATAATTGAAAAATATCTACCAGACTCTGTACTAATAATTTATGCACACTGGGTCATGAGGTCCTTACAACTTTATGAAGTATGTGCTGTTGCAAACACCATCTTAAAGATTAAGATATAAAGAAACCAAGGCTGAAGAATTTGCCCAAAATCAGAAAGCTACAAAATGGCAGAGAAATCCTGAAGTCCTGACCTCCATTCTGTCTCTAATGACTAGTAATTACTGAATGCAACCTATCAAGATGTTACGCAATGTACATGACAAACAGTCCCTTATTAGAATCCAAGAATTCATATAATGCTCACTGTTATATTTTGGGAAACCAAATTTTAGAGAATAGGTGGAAAATAAAAGTGCTTAAGAAGTAGCCTCTATGTGACAGGGAAGAAACAATGACATGAAAAGGTGAACTTCCGGTCAAGTAGAATAAGTTATGTAAATGTCCATTTTAGTAGTAGTTCATCAGTAACTTAGCATCGTTTCAGGAAATCTATTTCGAGAAGGGGATAGAAACCACCCGGCAGTGTGTTAGTGAAGGAATAGGACGTGAAGTGCAGTGAGGAGAGGTTCTTTTAAGAGAAAGAGAGGAAAATAGCTAGAGGGGAACGTAGGCCAAGGGATTACATCTAACATGAAAGACATCTGTGCATGAGATGGAGATGTTGGTGTAGGAAAGATTTAAGATACAGGAAGAAAAATTTGTCAGTGAAATTAAATCCCTGAAATAGAGTAAGAAAGATGGAAATCAGCCTCATTAGAGGTCAGATATTTCAAAACATCTTCTGCTGTGTCAACAGGAAAGCTGAGGAGTACTATGAAATGCAAAATGCCAACATATTAGCTTATTTTGATAAGTGAAGACTCCTCTTCAAGTTGAGTGTGAAGGACCATCAGAGTAAGGAAGGTCATGGGAAGACTGGAGATCAAAGAGCGGGAAAGTCTCTATAAACAAAACGTGGATCAAAAGCTTAACTTTCAGGACGCTGGGCATGTGGAGTTGAATTAGTAACAGCTTGTCATTTGGAGAAGTATAACATGTAAACATCGCCCCACAAAACAATCATGCATTTTTGGAAATAAATTTACAAACCCTCATCAGGTTATTTTAAGACAAACAAAATTATTGTGAGTCATAATTCATAGACTCCCTTGATATTTTAATAATTTTTTCCAAATTAAGTTTGCTTTAAACATGCTCTGCCTGCCTCCATGCCTGTCCTTCCTGCCAGTCGAGCTCCACCTCAAAAAGTCCAGGGAGGCCTGGTGGTGCACTCAGAGGGCAGCTCTCAGTGAGCCCACCCCAGACCCTCTTCCTGCCAAGACTGACTGTCTCCTTGGGCCTCTCAGGTTGGGTCCCTCGCTTCTCAAAGGTCGTTTGCAGACCTACAGCCTAGGCAAAGCCAGGAGATCAGGAAGACAGAGTCTCCCCAGGGATAGTGTCAAGATCCTCAGGCCAGTTGTGTACGTTAGAGACTGGGAAGTTCAGACTTCTCACCACAACCTTTGTTTAACTAAATCAATGTGTTTCTCTCTCTCCCAATTTCCAATTTCAATTTACAAAAGAAAAGAAATCATTTCTCACTCATACTGGATATTTGCCTATGGGATACAGTTCCAAAATCCCTTAGCTCAGTGCGGTCAGCCGTTCAGTTCACTTTCCGGTTTATTTTCTCTTACACCCCTCTCCACCCTACCTACTTGACTCTATTGACATTCATGCACCTCAACACAACACAAGCCATGTGCTGGCATGCTACTATCACTCTAGCCATGCTGTTCCTTTGATCCTTCCCAGTCCTTTTACTCATGATAGACTGTTACTCATCCTAGATATCAGTTGTTATCTGTCCTAGAAACCGTCGTCCAAGGTGATCCAGCTGTGCATACCGGTGACATCATCTCCAGAGCTGCCGTCTCCTCTAATATTGTTTCTTTTTATTAGATTTCTGTCAGGTGTAAACAGTATAGTAATTTTTTTCTTCATATATTTCCTCAAATAAAATACGCTCCATAAGACTGTATTATATTCACCTTATATTTCTAGCACAATTTATAACACCTGGTAAGAAACCAAGGCAAGGTGATAATAGCAATACATATAAAAATGCATATGAATGTAGATATTGATTTGGAGAGATGTTTGCATTTATATGTTCAGTTTATGTAGGTATGTTACATTATACATAGTTTATAGATGTAATTTTATATGTGTAACTTATATGGGTAACTTATACTTGGTTTATATATTTAATCATTGTAATTTTTCAGTGTCAAGTTTAGATAGATATAATTCGTAAATATATTTATCTTATGTATGCTTCTGTGTATGTGCGTCTTTAGGGGATGCGGATTAGCTGAGCTTTCTCAGGAGAAAATATGAAGAGGAGAACATGAAAAACATATTTAAAATGAGAATTTGTTTCATTTCCACAATCCCCAAAGTGACTAATATAACCACATAAACCCCCAGAGCTTGTGGGATTTGTTTTCGGCAAAAGCCGCACATGCTGAATAGCTACCCAAATGCCTAAATCATCCAGGTTGCTGAAACTATATTTACAGTTGTCTTTCTTCAGGCTCTGCAAGACTATGCTCTTCCGATTCCTATTTGAACCACTTGCAAAGCAACGTGTTCTGATTTCTGTCCTTGTTCCAAAATCAATAAGAAAACAAATTTTCAAAATGTGCACTAACAGTCGTAAGTGTAACCCCTGCCTCCCTGGGGAAAGAAAGGAGGGAGGGAGGAGAGAAGTAATTTATCAGCTCCCCGTTGTATGCAAGGTGTTGTTTCAGACATTTTGTCTGTTTTCTCACTTTCATCCCCTTGACAGCCCTCAAGAGGTGACCCTCAGTTCTGCTAGTCCTCAGCCCTTCAGACTCAGACTAGAACTGCACCACCAGCTCTGCTGAGTCTCCAGCTTACCAGCTGCAGATCTAGAGAGCCCTACGTTTCCATGGTCATGTGAGCCAACACCTCCTAATAAATTTCTCTCTCCTCTCTAGATGTAAAACTGAATATGGAAGAAGATGTATGATAGTTTAATTTCTCTGGAGAACCCAGAGGTAACTTATGTTTACAACATAAGTTACTGTTTCAAATAAAAATAAAACACTGGAAGTAAGTTCTTTCAGAAATTCTAGGATTGTCCATATTCCACAACAAGGATTCTGTGATGTTTCAATGACAGGCGTTCAGCGTAAACAAGAACTGAGTGTTGAAGTTGGATTCTGTCACAACCCAAAGAGAATGAGCATGGCTGCAGAGAACTACAAGGTGAGGATTAAGACCATAGTGTAAGGCCCTCATACACACCATCTCATTCAGTTTTTTAGAAGGCGAAGGCTTACTGGTCACCATATTTCAAGTGCTCTATTCTTAAGAACTGCTTAGTTTCCTCATTGTGCTGACCATATTCAGCAAGTACATTGTTTATCATTTGCTTGTTTATTATCTATTTTCTCGACTCATTTAGTTCTTAAAATAACCCTGAGGTGAAGATTATAGTATACTGACCTACAGGCTCAGAGAGTTAAGTAACTCACCCTATCATTTACTAGCTGACTGAATTTAATCAACTTAACAAGGTGTCTCTTAACATCATGTCCTCACTTTAAGTTAGTGATTGGATTGATCAGCTCAGCTCGCAGGGCTTTTGTAATAATTAAGTGATGATTTAAATAGTCTGAAATATGTGTTCAATAAACAATGAACTCCTATCCTTTTACTGAAAGTCAATAAAATCCCAATAAATAATTACCCATCTCATATCCTACACTTTCATATAACACTATAGGTTCTTAAGAAAATAAAAATTCAAAAGAATCAAGCTTTGAGCTGGGTATTTTTACATATATATCTGAGAAAGTCTCCAGTGTTAGTCAGTTTTCTGTCAGTAAAACAAATGCTGAGATAACTCAAAGAGAAAGGGATTGTTTGGATCATAGTTTTGACAGTGCTGGTTCATGGTGTAACTGGCCTTGTTGTGCTGGAGCCTATGGCAAGGTAAAACAACACGCAAGAGTGTGTGGTGGGGTAAAGCTGCTCGCCTCAAAGCAACACAGAGGAAAAGGAAGAGTCTGGGCTTCCCACCATGTCTTTGGAGGCACTGGGATCCCCAATGACCTAAAGCCCTCCCATTAAGGCCCGCCTTGTAAAAACTTTCCTATTTCCCAATAGCATCACCCCGAGAAGCAAGTATTTAACACACAGACCTTTGGGAGACATAAAGTGCAATGTAAAATATTTGGCAATAGAGAATCATTAATAAGCCAATTAGAAACATAAGAAATATATAATTCTACATCACCTTATCAGTTCTAATATTGGTATCTTGAAATATATTTAGAATGTTGTCATTAATATGCTCTCAGAAACTATGACATTCTCTTGATTATTTTCAAGTGTACTTTACTATTTACTAAAATGTAATGCTTAATATAGCCTCTTAATCAAGTTATAATTTCTGTGAGACTATTTCAATCACATTCCACAACACAGATGAACTTAAAATGAAGCTCAGCACCGACTGCAAGCACAGAGCTGTGGTGCAGACCTCCTCTGCCCAAACAAGCTCTGCCCTTGACCCTTTACAGTTAGTGATTTACCACAGTAAAACTGGCTTATATTACTAGGTTTCAGTCATTTCCCAACTGGAAAAATTGACTCAAAGCCTAACATTCATCATTTTAGGAAACAGAAAAACTCTCATTTTTCAGTCAAAATATTAAATATGTTAAAAGAGCTTTAGTTTTCAATTCACTTTTCTCTCTGAATGCTCATATTTATTATATTTTTGTTGAATGTATGCATCACACTATGACCCACTTATAAAACTCAATCCTAATGGGTTGAGGACACACCTCGATGGGACAGCACTTGCCTAGCATATATAAGGCCCTGAATTCAACCCCCAGCACTGCAAAAAAAAATTTTTTTAAACATAAAAAGCTCCAATAATGGAACTCAAGCTTGATGTAAAAAAGTAAATGCAACACATACTCTAAAAGATTATTTTTATTTTGTTTTCCAAAAGTTTATTTGGCAGGAGTACCTTGTTTAACAAACTGGATATTAACTTCTTTAGTCGTTTGTTCTCAAATACAGCCAACTAACTCTACAGTGGGTCTTGCATACAACTCCACTCACGCTATGCTTCCTGTCTGTAAACATTACTCAGTATTTGTTTTCCTTGTTTAAATTCAAATATGCTTTTAAATGAGAGTGACCTCAGTCATGTAATTTTTCTTTTTTTGTTGTTGTTGTTCTTCTTCTTCTGGTACCGGTAATTGAACTCACGACCTTGCGCTTGCCAGGCGGGCGATTTGCCGCTGAGCTAAATCCCCAGCCCCATCATGTAATTTTTCATATTTTAATTTTTACTGACTTTAGACTAAATTTTATTCTCAGATATGCATGCACATGCCATGCATAAGTATAGTTTAAGACTAATATAGATTATTATAAAAATATACTCATGACAAAAAAATCAAATGATAGTATGATGAACTGAATCATTTCATATATCTGTAGTTTTGCAACCTTATTTTTAAACAGACAAATAAAAGATCATGTGGAGGCTTAAGCAGTAAATAATACTTTCCCCGTCTCTTAACTTTTCTTTCCTTTTTCCCACCCTCTCTTTCCCTAGATACTAAGTTCCCCCTACCCTCACAGTTACAGAGAGGAGAGGCTCTGCCCACTTGGGAGAGAGAAAAAGTACAAAAGCAGTTTTCCAAAACAGTCCCAGGTCCCAGTGAAGTTCAAGCAACAAGCACCTGTCTGGCCTGCCTCACTTAACTGATTTTCCTATGACTGCTGCCTGGAGCTTGCATGTTTTCTTCTTCTATGAGCATTCTTAGAAAATGCTTGGATTTAGGGGGGTTGACTATGAAAGAGGTCCTCAATCTCACTGAATAGTTGGGTTTGGGGAAACCCTTTCATCTGACTCCTGACTAAGGTGTAAGCATACATTTAATGTCTCAATTATTAACTTATTGTCTTTTACAATATATAAACTACAGATAACCCTATTCATTTTAGCATTTAATTTTATTTTTCCATGCTATAATTAACCTTTTTCTTAATCCAAGCAAACACTATCACAAATCGAGAGATCATTCCACTGTCTCAACTGGGTAATACTTGTGAGAAAAACGCTGGTGAAGTTCCTTTTTTCTCAGGGGTCTATGTTTTTGCAAGTTGAAGCAGTTGAATAAGCAAGGAAATTGAAGCTTTTACTCATCACCACCAGAAATCTGGTGGGAGGGGTACATCTAACCCATGGGGAAAACACGGAGTAATGAGAAACAGGCTTTCGTCTGTGCTCAGCTACATGAGAACTGTAACATCAACACATCCCTTGGAGACACGACTTACCAGCCTCAGCAATTTTAGAAGTAACAATTTTCCTGGAAGAAGTTGTTGATTCTCCAAATATTCTAAAATTCTATTCGAGACTTTGTTATATGTTACAACAAATTCAAATGCGTTGAGAGATGAGGGAGAAATTGTTCCTATAAATCACATTCCCCCCAATTCACTCGTACTTACAAAGGCTCCAAAACGTCAGAATGTTGTTTTGGGTCCATCATTTTCCAACTTTAGCATGCATTAAAATCATCTGGAGAGCTCGTTAACCAGGATTTCGAATTCATTCAGAGACAGATGAATTCTGAGGATGTACATTCCCAAGAAGTTCCCTTGATACTGATACTATTGATCCAGGGATCACACTTATAGGAAGCATAAATAAGCTGCTGTATTTACATCATGTTCTAACATCAGTGTGTTTTACAGAAAGGTAGAAATTAAATGAACAAGACTGATGACTCTTATTGTGTGCTAATATAATAAAAAAAAAAACACATAAGATGACTTGAACATCAGCTATTTTAAAGTACAAAGTTGTAATGATTACTTGGAGTGTCAACTTGACTGGACTGAGGGATGCCTAGAAAACTGGTAAAGCATTACTTCTGAGCAGGTTTTTGAAATATTCTCCAGAGAAGCTTGAATGAGGAAGCCTCACCTTCAAGGTGGGCAGGCACCACCCAGGCAGCTGGGGACCCAGCTGGGATAGGAAAGTAGATGCGGGAAACTCTCCGAATCTTCCTCCAGGTGCCACTACCCTTGAACATTAATCTCCAGGGTCTTAAGGTTCAGACTCTGGGACTTGTACCAGTGACCCTCTGAGGGCTCTGGATCCTTGGGACTTAGACTTCAGGGTGCAGCATCAGCCTCCCTGGCCCTGAAGCTTCCCTCTTCTTGGACTAAGCCATGGTACTGCCTTCTGTAGCTCTCCAGCTTGTAGACAGCCATTATGAAACTGCTCTGCCTCTGTGATCATGTGAGCAAGTCCCCTAATAATTCCCCTCATATATGTACAAACCATTGGTTCTCTTTCTCTGGAGAACCCTGACTCATAGAAAGGACAAAGGTCAACTGATGGAACAGTGGTGAAATGTATGGTGCCGCCCTCCCAAAGAATCAAATCTGTTTCCACTTTTTCTAGCCTATGACGTGAATTCATTACGACCTTCTCATTGAAAAGACCCTGAACACCCTGCCAAATGTCCCTACTGCCATCTCCGGAGGAGAGATGTCTGATTAAAAAGGTGAGAAGAACAAATTGAAGAAAACTGGAGAAGACTACAAGAAAATGAAGTTTTCATAAAAGCAAACATATACCTCATACATAGTCTATTATCATGGCAATATGCCTACTCAGCTATGGAAAGTTTATTCTGAATTGCAAAAGAATATCATAGCTTCATAGTGAAAATAACTTCTCCATCAGAAGCATACGTTGGATGAAAGATGGACTATTTAACAAGTGGTGCTGGTAAAACTGAGTATCTGTTTGCAGATTGAAATTGGTCCCATATCTCTCACCATGTATTAAATTAAAACAAAATTGATCAAAGATATAAACATTAAAATAGAAACATTAAACTTACCAGAAGACAAAAATAGGTAAAATACTTGAAGCCACAGGTGTAGAAAAGGATTTGCTAAGCAGAACCTCAATTGCACAAGAAATAACAGCAATAATCAACAAATGGGATGATATCAGACTAAAAAACTTCTTACAGCAAAAGAATCAATTAGTGCAGTGAAGAGACAACCTACAGAATGGGAAAAAAAAATTGCCAGATACTCCTCAGACAGAGAACTAATATCTGGAATATATACATAACTCAAAAAATTAGACCACCTAAAAGTAAAGACCTAGTCAAGAAATGGACAAGAGAAATGAACAGACACCTCATAGAGGAAGAAGTACAAATGGTCAGCAAATACATAACAAAATGTTCAACATCTCTGGCCGTTAGAGAATTGCAAATCAAAACAATGCTGAGATTCCATCTCACTGCAGAAAGAATGGCAGTCATCAAGAAATCAACCAATAACAAATTCTGGTGAGGCTGTGGTGAAAAAGAAATACTCTTACATTTTTGGTGGGAATATAAACCAGTACAACCATTATGGAAATCAGTACAGAAACTTTTGAAAGAACTATAACTAGAAATTCCATATGACTCAGCTATCCCCCCTCCTAGGTCTTTTCCCCAATGAGTTTAAGATATCATACTACAGTGATACATATAAACCAATATTTATAGCACCACAATTTGTAGTAGCTAAGTCCAGTTAGCAGCCTGTGTACCCATAAATAAATGATTGGATAAAGAAAATATGGTATCTATATATAATGAATACTACCTGGCTAAAAGAAGAACAAATTTGAAACCTTTATGGAAAAATTGACTGACCTAAAAAATATAAGATTGAGTTCAGACACACACGCTTAAATATTGTATGGTATTTCTCCTCTGAGTAAGGGAAAGTAATAATAAAGGGTGGATAGAAGGAAACAAGGGGATGGATTTCTTGCAATAGCAAAGTGGTCCAAGAGAATGAAGTCAAGGAGTGAGGAGGAGGGGAAGGGGAAATAAGTTAAATAAAGATATGCCATGTAAAGGAAGCTAACAACCTCAGTGAATGTGGACATTATGTGCCATAACACCAGCTAAGATTAACAATATCAACAAGAATGGAAAATTGGGATGGAATATTAGAAGAGAAGGGAGGGAGAGGTTATCGAGTTAATATCCCTTAGTTATTGCAGGCTGACCAGGTCTGCAATCTCCCGTATGAGTGTAGGACAAAGGCTAAATGAAAAGAGGCAAATGGAATGATTTCATGGCTCCAGGAGGATCAAAGCCCTCTCACAGAAGTTGAGATTCTCTCAAGGCTAAGACCAAGACCTCTGGGTGGCCCGTATTAATTTGGTTATCAGAAAAAGGGTGGGGAATACACAAGAAGGGTGGAATTACTCAAGGACTTCTCCAAGTAAGGTATTAAATTAATCCTTAATAAGGATTAAATTAATCCACCCAGGAATGAGATGCCTGAGGCTATAGTCTTTATCTAGTTGAGATCAGATCCAGGTATCCTTGGCTTATTATCCAGATATCTTGTCTTATCCTTATCCAGGTATCTTGTCTTATTCTTTAAGACTTTCTGGCTTTATCTACAATTACAGGTTTTAGATAGGGATGAATGACTCACAGAGGTTCACTTACTATGAGTCCATTGCCCACTTCCAGACAAGCAGCCTAGGCGTTGGACAGCCTCACAAGTAAGCAAGTAAAGCCAAGTGGTTAATATTAGATCTTGCTCAGAGCAGCTTCATAATGATCTCCACCAAGACGGGAGGTTTCTTTAAAAAAGGAAACAAGCTGTATCATGTACATGTACCACTCCCCAAGATGATTGTGAAATGCATGCTGTGCAAACGTGTATTAATGGGAAAAAAAATTAAAAAAAGAAAATAACTTTTCCAATCTTCACTCTGTTTTCATTTGTCTTTTTCCTTCCTTCCATTCTGCTTCCTAACTGTGGAAACTTCTTGCTGAAATTTTTCATTAAATAAGACCACCATCAAATCCACATTTTATGTGATTTTATTTAATGTTATAATGTTTCTATAGGGCAATTTGGCTATATAAATAGAAAGCGTCTGAAAAGTATATTTCCTTTGACATAGAAAATCCATTTTTGGAATTTATCCTGAGGGAAAATAACATGACTGTATCTCCAAACATTTAACAGCATGTTTATTCATCAGAGCAAAGGTTATTTTAAAATATTATGAAAGCTTAAATGTCTAACAAAATAATATTTTTAAATCTGTGACACATTAAAACCAATTATTTAATATAGAAGAATTTTTAATTGGCATAGAAAGAAATCCAGGATATATTTCATTAGGAAAACAACTTGAAAGGAGCATGTTTTAAATTATATTTTGGAGAAGTGTGCATAAGAATAAGTAACAGACTACAAGTACACACTGGACATTTAACTGACAATCTCATTATTAGGAACTAATAATTATTCAACTTTTTTACCACCTAGATCAGCAATAAATAAAATTTAAGTTTAAATCATTTCAATATATTTAAATAGTAATACAGATAAATTTTTGTTTCATAAAATATTATGATGCTTGAGAACTTCACAAAAACTTTGGTTTTTTGGTTTTTGTTTTTGTAGTACTGGGGATGGAACTCAGGACCTTTGCACTGAGCTACATCTCAAGTACTTTTTATTTTTTATTTGAAACAGGGTCTTGCTCAGTTGTTAAACTGACCAGGCTTGACTTGAATTTGCAATCTTCTTACCTCATCCTCCCAGAGTTCTAGTATTTTCAGTGTGTGCTACCATGCCCAGCTAAAACTCATTTTATTTTCATGTATATATAATTTTTTTTAGCTAAGTAACCTCAAGATAGTAAAAAATCTCACTCTGTACACAAACAATAAGAAAAAAAAAAATCTAAGTTGATCAGTGGAAATATTCAACAAAGCAATTATAACTCCAACTCACAAAAATATTTTTTCCATGAAAATATTGTACAATAAGTAGGAACAGACCAAACTTTAGACAGAGACATGTGGGTGGCGGAGTGCCGGAGCTTGAACCCTAGTCTTTGCACTGAACTGCATCGCCAGACAGGTTTTTTTAGACAGGGTCTCACTAAGTCACTAACTGTCCAGGCTGATCTTAGAACTTGTGATTCTCCAGCCTTATCCTCCTTGTGTGCTGGGATTACAGATGTGCACTCCCACACCCAGCTAGAGAGAGACACATTTATTGAAGGAAACTTTTGGCTATTATGGAACTACTATCTTATTCTTTCTCTTAAATATAAATCAACAAAATATGCATGGGATTTTGTTTTTAGTTGGTATTCAGTAGTAAGTTCATAGGGAGGCAAACATTTCAATATCTACCCATTTTAGAACACAAACTTAATTTCCTCTAGTTGCTGTGTCCTAAGATGTTCTGATCCAGGTGTGGCCAACACTATTATTTATAGAATACAAATTACAACCTGCTCTGGAACATGGAATTATTCCTGATTGACGGCATTTTTCCTTCATGTGAAAGCACAAATAGCTAACATTTACATTCACCTTTACATGGGCCAAATTCTAATGGCTTTTAAAACACCAGTGGTAGATTCTCCTTGATTTTAAAAGACAGCCTCAGAACTGGACTCTATTAAGTTTTAGCTCCAAACCTTCCACTGACTGTGCTGGGGTAGTTATTTAATTATTCATGTAATCCTAGATTCTGGAATTTTTCAGCTCCATTGCTGAAATATTTTAAAAAGATAATCTCTAAATGGGCATAAGGCTGCTTGTGACTTTATTCTAGAGGCTTCTTGCTCATTAGATATTCTTCACTTTGTACAAACTCTAAAGACATGAAAAAAGTTATACAAATAATTCTCATTATTCTGGTGTACCCTTTAAAAAAACATAAACTGGAAACAATTACAAGGCTATTTATAAAGATTCACTATTGTAAATGGAATTTTCTGTTTGTTCAAAGTAAACAGTGAAAGACAACTTCCTGTTGAGAAATCAAAACAGTTACCAAAGTGCCTCAAACATAAATGACAACTGTTCGTCTCTTTTTAAATTTAACTCGACTCATTTTCATTACTGGACTATAGAGTACATTTAATTTCATGTTTATACATAATCAAATTTAATCCTCCCTTTTGAGCACTCAAACTAATTTATATCTTTGATTTAATTTTAGAAAAAAGAACACTACTGAAAATTTCTGAGTCCCATTTGTTTAGATACTACTTTGAGCAATTGATATCATTCAGCTGATAACAATATTTCAAGTATTTGTGAAATCCTTTGAAGTTTTCACAATTCTTTCTAAATTTGCTGTCATAAGCATCAAATCAGATATTACCAAGAAACATAATTATCTTAATTAATTTTCTCATTGCTGAGACAAAATGCTCAACACCCAAAGTGAAAGGAAGAAAGGTCTATTGTAGCTCAGAGTCTGTGGAGGTTTCAGTCCAGAGTCAACTGGCTTCAAGGCAGGGTGTCATGACAGAGGACATCACAGAGGAGAAACAGTACATGACAAAGTAGGGGAGGGAGAAGGCAGAAGGCAACCCTGTTTCTGTCCCTTATATCCCAGCCAGGGAGGGCAGCACTCACACCCAGGTTGGGGCACCCTTAGTCCCAGCATCACACCATTCATCCCAGCATCACACCCTTAACCTCAGTGTCACACACCCTGGATTCAGAGAGGTCTGAAAAGCCTCACCTATGACCACATAAGGCTTTGGGGAGACATCTAGTTATAAGATATTTCAATAATATTCTCATTTTCCTAATAGAAGAATAGAGAAATTGTTGTACCTGTACCAGTCACTGAGCTCCTTTTCAGATGACAGTTCTCACTTAAACTTCACAATGATTGAAAGATACAATATTCTTTAGGTGAGAAATCTTAAGGAATCTTTAATATTTGTTCCAAGACTAAATAATAAAAATGGTGGGCTCAGGGTAATAACCTGTGAACTATACAAAAATATCTAGTCTATAGCTCTTCTATATTCACATTTCTAAACTTAAAGTTAAAAGATATTATAACTCCTCCTTTAGACATTTGCAAAGCTTCCATTTAATATTCTGAAAGTAAACATGCTCATCTTCAGAATAATTCAAGTAGATCTGTGAACTTTGCAAACAAGACACAGTCAGGCTCTTTCAAGAAAAATCCCACTTGTACAGTGAAAGAATTAACATTTTTGTGCACAAGTTAACAAGTTAAAGTTCTTTTCATGCACAAGTTAAAGTTCTTTAAAAGTTAGTTTAGTGAATCAGACCAATTTTTCCCTCCTACCCTTCATATCCTTCATCCATCTATTCATCTTTAAGGAGGGCAGTAACCATGCCAGGAGATAACAGACACACTTCCAACCTTGAGAGGTGCACCCTGCCGTGGAAGAGACTAAAAAAACCAATGCAAATTGGAAAAAGTGATCACAGAGGCTTTTAACAAAGATTTCAGGGTTTACAGAAAGAATAAACTATAAAGCTTTGTGTACAGTTTTAATACAGCTTCACCAGTCCTTTGTCATTTTGGGTTTGACCTTTGCAGTAACATTGTTTAAAACCCCTGACAAACACCAATATCCCCATTGCAAGATTCAGTGTGGCAAATGGCCAGTAAGTATTTGGAAAACTTCTCACTATTCACCAGAGAAGTGCAAATCAAAACCACAATGAGCTATTGTCTCACTCCCGTCAGAATATCTACCGTCAAAAAGACAAAACTTAACAAATTCTGTTAACGATGCAGAGAGAGGGAAGTTCTCATACACAGCTGATGGGAATGTAAATTAGCACAGCCATATGGAAAGCAGTGTGACAGTTCCTCAAAAAATAAATATAGGACAACCACAGGAGTCAGCAATCGCAGCGCTGGTTACGTAGGCAAAGAAAATGAGATAGTGTGTCAAAGAAAACCCACACTTTCATGCTGATTGTCCACATCATTTACAGTAGCCAACATACAGATCAATCAAAGCACCCATCAATGAATGAAGACAGAAAACGCGGTACATATATACAATGAAATATTATTCCACCATAATAAAGAAGTAAATCCTGCCATTTGCAGCAACATGGACGGAACTGGAGGACATAATGTGAGATACAGAAATAAGGCCTTCCAAAGAAAGACAAATTCTGAACCTTCCAATTTACATGTGGAAGAAGAAAAGGCTGATCTTAGAGAAGTAGCAAGGGGAAAAGCAGTCACTAAAGTCTAAGGCGGATGTGAGTGTGCAGAGAAGTTGGTAAAGTGTACCAAGATAGCCGGAGAAGAGTAAGTTCGAGTCTTCTTATAGCACAATGAGGTGACTATAGTTTACAACTACTTATTGTATACCTCAAATTAACTAGAAGAAAGTTTGAGTGTTCTCAACACACCCAAAAAATTAATTGCCTGATTTTTTCTCATACTCCTTTTTGCACTCTTTTTATTGGTTGTATAGATGAATGAGTTTTATTTTGACAGATTAGTACATGCCATTAACATACTTCAATGATTTTCACCCCTTTTGCTCTTCCCTCTAGGTTTGCTTTTCCGGCGGAGGTCTTGATACGTGTGTATTTCATTCACATTCAGCCCTCCGTTGCCTAACTACAAACTCCTCCCATCCCTCTCGTTCCCTTCTTCTTGCCTAATTGACACAGGGGAATGAAACTCCCAACCTGCCAGATGTCGGAACACCAAATGTGTGTTCTCCAAAATCAAAGAATGAATTCTAGGAACAACAGAGGTCAAGAGTAGGAAGAATTTACTGAAGAAAAAAAAGCTGTCTAAGAGGGAAAGAAGGGGGCCCAGAAAGCGGGTTGCCTGAAACTCCGCTTCTCAAGGGTGTTTATTGAGCAAAGCCACTAGGTGAGGTGGGTTTAAGGTGGGACAGATCTATGGCCAACCAATAAGGTTGCAAATATAGTCACTTAGGTAATATTGCTCCAGTGGCAAGTCATAGGATGGGTGTGAGGTGGGACAAAACTATGGTCAATAAATGACATTACAATAAGTATAGTCGCCAGAGTAATGTTGATTAGGTGGGGATCAAATGGGGAAATAAGTCATGCAGCAAGTGCACATGGGCAGACAAGGACTTTCCTGGAGGGGGCAGGTTAAGGAGCTTTGGTCCTCCACCCCAAGGTGACTGATGCTCACTTAGCATATCAATCACTGCTGTTCATCCTTAGGGGAAGTACATGGGTGAGTAGCTCTTTTCCTGAAGCCTGGCCTTCAGTGAGTGCGCCTCCAGCCACAGGTATCTTCTGCACTGACCTCTCGAGGACTCGCCCCTGTCTGACTGTTTATTATATTTCTACCTAACTTAACTATTTATAATATTCCCCCCTCTGAGTAAGTACCCCTAGCTGCCATGAGGGGGCAAGATTGACCTGGCTGCTTCCAGCTAAAGAGGGTGGTACTTGTGATCAGCAGTCAGAGATGCTCCACAGAGGGGCTACCTGAAGGCCCTCGATAGGCACCAGGTGTTCTTGTCCTGGGGAGATGTACAGCTTCAGGTCTAGGGGAGATAAGGCCACAGAAACAGTTAGTTATGCATGGGCCAAATAATACATCAGCAGGGTAATTACGAATATAGCCAACAAGGTTTTCCACTAGGGGGAGCCAGGAATAGCTTTCTGTAAAGAGGAGAAGGAGAAGGTCCAGGGAATTTCAGAATCTGACGTGTCATTAACCTGTCATTTGATCTCTTGAACGGCTATTGAGACATTAGCAGAGGGTCAGAAACGTTCACACAACATTCAGCTTTTATAATTCCACAAATACCCCCCTTGTGCTGCTGTTAGAATGTCTAATGCCATCCAGTTTTGGAGGAGGGCATGCCTCATTTAATTACCTGATTTGAAGACTATACATTTATCAAATTATCACACTGTACCGTATAAATATGTGTAATTATTATTTTTCAACTAAAAACTAAATGAAGCCATTGTTTTTCAGTGTTTCCCATAGACTTTATAAAATGCCATAAGACTTTTCAGTGTGAAACTTGAAGGAGAAATAGGATTTGTATTTTAAAAATAATAAATTTACCCTTCTAGGAAAACTGTGAAGATGCAATTTCTGTCTGCATTAATATAAATCATGTAAGTTTCTTCTGAAGCCTGCCCCTGGTCTGTGAGGCCTTCTTCTGTACCTCCTCTTCTCCTCAAAAATTACCTCAGGTGTCAGCACCAATCACAGCTTCTCCCACCGTCCCTGTTCACGCTGATTCTCAAAAATTATTATTATACTTATTTTAACTGGTGCATAAAAATTATACATATTAATGCAGTGATGCGATGTTTCAGTACATGTATACATTGTGTAATGTTTATATCAGGTTGAACATATCTATTTCTTCAAACATTCACCATTTATGGTAACTTTCAAAATCCTTTCTTCTAGCATTTTGAAGAGTAGATATTTTTTTTTTGTACCAGGGATCAAACTCAGGACCTTGCGTCTACCAGGCAGGCTCTGTGCCACTGAGCCATCTTCCCAGGCCTCTTCTAGCATTTTGAAAAGTGCACCGTATTTTATAATTACGCTACTATGCACTAGCACTGATCTTTTCTTTAAGAGGTAGAGTTTTGCCATGGTGAAGAGCACAAGCTCTGGAGCCCAGCTGCCCAAACTGATGCCCAATCAACCTCTCATGAGTTATATAAACTGGGACAGGAAATCAAGCTTGGGCGTGCCGTTACGAGGGTGCGCAAATATCCGTGTGGCATAACAGGCCAGTACTCTACAGTTGCTCTATGTGTTAGTTTTGTCTCCTTCGTTAGTGACAAATTCTGTGTCTGATAAAATTCTACGGTAGATATGATTATTTTAAGTGCTACTGAAAAATGTGTAGGCAAATTAAGAACTGAGGTTTGGGAGGCATTCCTATATACATGAGTTCCCACGTTAAAAGTACTCAAACTTGATTTCCGAGCTGTTTTCCAGCTCTACAGGCCTTTCAGCTTTCAGATCAGAAACCGGAGTCTGGAGGGGTTAAGTGACAAGATCAAGAACAAACAGCTCATTTTGAGTCCGATGAATCAGTTCTCACTTTCATTCTTTATTCTTTCTCTTGTACCACACTGGTACAGAAGGATAAAAAATATTTGACTTATTTAACTGCAGACCTGCCTGTATATTAATGAATTGCTTCTTTTTTTTTTTTGTCTTTTTGAGACAGAGTCTCACTATGCAGTTCAGGCTGGCCTTGAGCTCACTTTGCAGCACAGGCTGGTCTCAAACTTGAAACAATCCTCCTGCCTCAGCCTCCCGAGTGCTAAGACTACAGGTGTGTGCCACCACACCCAGCATGAATTGCTTCCAAAAATCCCTTACATACTATATTCCATAGCCTTTTTTCCAAAATAAAAAAACAATCATCAAATATTATTGGAAGACAGAGGAGAATAGCAAATCAATGAAGTTTAGCTATCAGTAAGATTTTTTCTTGTTCTAGCTTTTTAATTTTTGGTGCTGAGGACTGAACTCAAAGCTTCCAGCTTGCTAGACAAGCGTTCTCCCACTGAGCTAAATCCCCAGCCCCAAGGTTATTTTAAAGGTACAAACACACACCATACACACACAAACATACACAGCAAAAATGTGAACATAAAAATTCTCCTAGAAAATGGCTAGAAATTCTAAGATAGACACAGCAGATTATAATCCTCAAAAGGACAGAACACTGATATAAGTGAGTTCTTTTCGTGCTACAGTTCTATGACTCTAACATTAAATCTGTTAATTATAAAAAGCTAGATTTTTGTGGTCAGATATTTCATAATTAGAGATGTATTAAAATGTAATACTATTTTAAACTTCAAAAAGAATGGAATTAACTTCTATTTATAAGACAATGCTAAAATAAATATTTTCTTCCTTTCTGGCCTTGGGTCACTGCACTTTTAAAGTCAAAGACTGAATGAACTTTGTATTACAGCAAAAGGCAACACAGCGCAGACTGCAGACGTGTATGCGTCCAGAAAGGCCGCAGCACCCCTCATCACGGTAAACACTGCTTCCCAACCAAGGCCCTCCGACGCTGTGAGTCATCACTTATAGGAATGTCCTTCCTCAGACTGGTACCAATCATTCCCGCTTTAAAACACAAAACCAGACAGGCGTGGTGCCTTCCGCCATCTACTTGGGAGGCTAAGGCAGAAGGATTGCTTGAGCACAGGAGTGTGAGCTGGTCTGGACAGCATAACCAGACCCCATGCCACCTCCAAAAACAAACACAAAATCAGTGGCAGCACAAGTAAAAAAAAAAATTAATACAGTGGCAGGACCTAACCTAAGAGGAATCAAGAGACATCCCTCTCTCCTTGGGCAAGTTGCTTAACTGTGTCCAGGTCTCCATTTTCTGCTATAAAAGTAAGGAATTTAGGAATTAAATCTCCCAAGTTTGTTTTTTGTTTTGGCCATCTTCCAAAATCTTACTCAAGCTGAAGATGGGCCTCCCCTGAATTGTTTATCCTTGCTAACCACCGACAGAGAGAGAGCCAAGCAGACCCGGCAGAGCCCAAGGTAGTACGATGGCTTGCTGATGCTCCCGGAGTCGGCCCCTTCTCCAAAGCCCAGGATTTTACTCAGTGTTACAGATTCTCAGATCAGACACAGCTATTCTGCCTGTGTTCAAAAACAGGGACACTTAAAATGCCTCCTAGAAACAAATTTAAAGAGTTCAGATTTAAAGAGTTCACACCTTTTGGGGGAGAAATAGCAACAGCAAACATTTAGTATTACTCATTTTAATTTTATCATATAAGAATTTGAAGAAATTTTTCTGTTCACTTTATCAGGTACAAGGATGAAGTGACTCCCCAGTAATCAAATAAATTAAGAACTGATATGGAAAATACATAAAGGAGACTTGTTATATGTGACCACTTACATATCATTTTGTATATCATTCAAAGTCATCTCAACAGAAAAATAAAATGAACATACAATAACTTAGATATTGAGGATCAGTTTTGCCTTAGTCCATTTAAACTGCTGTGACAAAATACCTTTGGGGAATGGTTTAAATCACATTTATTTCTCAGAATCTGGAAGCTAAGTATTCTAACATGAAGAGGTTAATACACTTGGTGTGCGCTGAGAGCTCATTCCTGATTCGCGGTGGTTGTCTTCTTGTATCCTCCGCAGCGAAGGAGAAGGGAAGTCTGCAGTGTCTTTCATAAGGGGGCTTCACCTCATGACATAATCGCCTGCTATAGGCCCCACTCTCTGATGACGTCATACTAATGGTTAATATTTCAACACATAAATTTGGAGGACAGCACAATACTCAGCTTGTAACATTATTCTTGGTTCATAAAAATCATGTCTTTCTCCCCATGTAGAATATATTCAATTCTGAAATCCCAAAAGTCTTAGTTCATATCAGCATCAACCCTAAGGCTCAAATCCAAAGTCCCATATAAATATGTTTTAAATTAAATATGAGTAAGCAAATCCCTCTCCAGCTAGGTACCCTTGAAACCAAAAAAGTCAAGTGCTTACAGTGATAGGAAGGGCTTAGGGTAGACAGTCTGACTCCAAGAAGGAAAAATAGACAAACAGAAAAGGTAGCAGATCCTAAGCAAGTTCAAAAATTAATGGAGCAAGCAGTATTGAATTTTAAGATTAAAGAATGCTCTTCTTTAGACTTGGGAGGCTGAGGCATGAGAATCACAATGAGTTTGAGTCCAGCATGAACTACATAAGCGAGACTCTGTCTCAAAAAAAAAAGATCTTTGGTTGAATGCCTCACTCTCTGGACCCATTAGTGTGGGACATACACCTACGGCTTCAGGATGCTGCCCACGCCAGGATCTCTGTGGTAACTCTGCCCATTCCGCCTTTCTCCACTATGGCCCCACCCTGTGGCAGCTCTCTCCAGGGTCAGGGTCATAACCCCACAGCTCCCTAGGGGTAGGGTGCTTGTTTTATTCATTTGCTTGTTTGTTTAAAAACCCGACTTTTTGATGATTTCTTTTTAAACGCCAAGAAACACTTTTGTCTTTCATTAAAAATGTTGCTAACTTTTAAACATTTTCATAGCGTAGTCTCCAGAAAAAGAAGAAAAGAAAAAAATGTCTTATCGGGGTCTGTCAGATCCCAAGTCAGTTTAGAACAATTTATCCTTATGTGCTCCACATTTATATTCTTTTTTGACATAATTATTCACTCATATTAATTGAATAATATGAGTTTCTATGTAATATTCTCTTACATGCATATATCAAAAACTGATCATATCCACCCTCCCCCAACCCTCACCCTCTTCCACCTTCATGTCTTTCCTGCCTCAATTCCTCATATGGAAGAAGACATGTGACACTTGTCTTTCTGAGTCTGGCTTATTTTGCTCAACACGATGAGGTCACGTTCCATTCATTTTGCTTCTTTTTTTTTTATGTCTTAATATTATTATTGTGAATCTATAGCTCAGTTTCTTCTTTCATGGAGGGGCATCTAGACTGATTCCGTAACTTGGCAATTGTGAATATTACTACACTAAACGTGGGTCTGCAGGTATCCCTGTAGTACGCTGACTTTGATTTTTTCAGGTATATGTCCCACAGTGGTGTGGCTGGATCATATGGTAATTACATTTTTAATTTTTAATTTTTTTTATTTTAAAGAGAGTAGTAAATGACAAAAGAAAGAAAAAAAGAACAATAGCAGCTTACCAACATCACAGACATTAACAAAACAAACAAGAACATTAAAAGTGATACAGGGTTTCAAAACAAAATGATAGGAATTAACAGTGGTTGTTATATTACATATTGTTATCTTCAACGAAGTTGCTCAGATCACCAGATGTAAGAAATGGAAGATTGTTCAAACATTTAAAGAGAATAAAAAATAATTATTAGATAAAACATTGGAGATGAGTTTCACTAGACAACATGGTAGGAATTCATCATGGTTGTTCCACTGCATATTGTTGTCTTCAAATCAGTTGCTCAGATTACCAGATACAAGCTTGCAAAATTGGTCAGAATACAAAAAATTTTAAGCATGAACTGTTCCTTTCAATATACCATCAGACATCAGCAGTAGTTATCCCAGCTCTCTCGCTCTCGCTCTCTCTCTCTCTCTCTCTCTATATATATATATATATACATATATATATATATATCCTTCCTTCCTTCTTTTTCTTCTTTCCCTAACTTTTAATTTCTTGAGGAGCCTCCATATTGGTTTGCAAGGTGGCTGTGTTCATTCACACTCTGACCGGTAGTGTGTAGACACCACTTTTCCTCCCCTGTCCACACTAGCATTTGTTACATTTTTATTTCTTGGTAATAGCCAGTGTGACTGGATGGGGTAGAATCTCAATGTAGTTTTTGATTTGCATTTCCTGATGGCTAAAGACATTGAGTATTTTTTTCATATACTTATTGGTCGCTTGTACTTCTTCTGAAAAATGTCTGTTCAGCTCATTTGCCCATTTATTCATTGCATTACTTATTCTTTTGATGTTAATTGTTTTGAGTTATTTATACATTCTGGATATCCACCCTCCATCAGATAAATAGTTGGCTAATGTCTGTCCCACTCTTTTTTTTTTTTTTTTTTGTCTTATTGAGACAGGGTCTTGCTATGCAATTCAGGCTGGCCTGGAGCTCACTTTGTAGCCCAGGCTAGTTTCAAATTCACAATGATCCTCCTGCTTCAGCCTCCCAAGCCCTGGGATTATAGGCGTGCACCACCATGCCCAGCTTTGTCCCATTCTGTAGATTGTCTCTTCACTACGGTGATTATCTCTTTTGCTATGCAGAAATTATTAGTTTGATATAGTCCAGTTTGTCAATTTTTGCTTTCATTTCCTGTGTTTTGAAACCTTACTCAGAAAATTGTTGCCTGTACCAATATTTAAAAGTGTTTACCCTAGGTTTTTTTTCTAGGTTTTGCAGTTTTTTCTAGTTTTGCAGTTTCGGGTCTTGCAGGTCTTGATCATCTCAAGTGGATTTTTGTAAAAGGTGAGAGACGGGGGTCAGGTTTCAGTTTTACGAATGTGGATATCCAGTTTCTAAGCACCGCTCATGGAAAAAGTTGTCCTTGCTCCAGTGTATGTTTTGTACCTTTGTCAGGAATCAGTCAGCTGTAGATGTGTGGATTTACTGCGTTTTTAGGATCTCTGTTTTGTCCCGTAATTCCATGTGTCTATTTTTTATGTCACTATCATGCTGCATGTGTTACTATGATCTTGTGGTACATCTTAAAA
Source organism: Chinchilla lanigera (assembly GCF_000276665.1). Classification (NCBI taxonomy): domain Eukaryota; kingdom Metazoa; phylum Chordata; class Mammalia; order Rodentia; family Chinchillidae; genus Chinchilla; species Chinchilla lanigera. The sequence continues at coordinate 5,199,095 of NW_004955412.1, forward strand.
TCAGGTATGTGCTGCTTCCAGTTTTAATCGTTTTTGCTCAATATTGCCTTGGCTATTTTGGAGGCTTTGGTGCTCCTGAATGAATTTCAGAATTGCTTTTTCTAGCCCTGTGAGGAATCTCATTATTATTTCAGTGAAGACTGCATTGAATCTATAAGGTGTTTTGGGCGATATGAACATTTTAAAAATATTACTTCTTCCAATCCACCAACACAGAAGATTGTTCCATCTTTTTATGTCTTCAATTTCTTTTATTGGTGTTTCCTAATTTTAATTGCAGAGGATTTTTACTTTCTTGGTTAAGTTTATTCTTAGTTTTTTGGGTTTTTTGTTTTGTTTTTTTGCAAGTTACTTTTTCTGAGGTATTGGGGATTGAACCCAGGGCCTCTGCACTGAGCTATATTAATTTTTTTAACTTGGTATATTTATTATTAAACAATAATTATCAATAATGATGTAATTAAACCATCTTACTATATGCATCTTTCATGTTCTTTTTCTTTTGGTTTTATTTATTTTAAAGAGAATAAAAATTTTTAAAACATTAAAAATGATATAGAATTTCAAAACAAGATGATAGGAAATCAACAATGGTTGTTATATTGCATAGTGTCATCTTCAAAGTCATTCAGATTATCAGATTTAAGCATGCAACACTGATCAAAAAAATCAAGCATTAATTGTTCCTCTCAATAAACCAATAGAAATTAGTAGTACAATTATTCTAGCTATCTTGTGTGTGTGTGTGTGTGTGTGTGTATACTTTTTCCCTTCCTTCTTTCTTTCCTTGAGATATTGTGAAAGGGAAAAAACTGCTCAAAAGGAAAGAACAACTGGAATGAGGGAAAGGAGAAAATATGCTAATTTTTTTGAGACAGTTTTTCACTAAGTCACAAAGTTGCCCAGGTTGGGCTCAAACTTGTCATCCTCCTGCCTCAGCCTACCAAGTGCTGGGATTAGACATGTGCCCAGCTTTTGTAGGTATGTGAGTGAGACTGCTTTCATGATTTCTTTGTCAAGAAAATTGTGCTCAGTGTATTAAAAAAAAAAAAAAACTACTGATTTTTTTATGTTGGCTTTGTATCCTACTCCCTTACTAAACTCAGGTCTAGTAATCTTTTGCAGTGCATTTATTTATACAATCATAGAGAGGTTGATCACATGTGAAACCCTTCCCCTGATGGAGAAAAGACCTGCCTAACAACTTGTTGGTCTGGCTCACCTCAGGCGCTCTGTGTCCTCGGGGCTGGCCTTGCTTTAGCCCCACATGTGTGATCAACCTCCAGCTCAGCTGCTCCCCACATCACACCAGTCTTGTTTAAAAATGGATCAACCACTTTCTTCTTGCTCCCTTTTTATTGCCTTTCATAGGTGCTGGCTCTTGCCGGCCACCATGGTGCTGCTCAGACAGCAAAGATGCCTCCCTTTTTCTGTTTGTAGTTGCAAGTGGTGGGTGGTCGGTGGGAGCGGGAGAGCTGTGTTTGGAGGACTCTGCCGAAGATCTTCCTTTTTGTTCAAAGCTTTTCTTCTCCACTCTTCCCCAGGCATCCCCAGCCAAGCTTTTTCCTGTAAAGGATTTTCCATTCTGAGTGAACTTACTCATTTAGACTAAAGATTCCCAGTCCAAGGATTTCAGGTCCCTGAATTCATCAATTTAACCATATATAGCCCATTAACCCATAACAGTAGTCAGTTACCAGTGTAGCTGGAAATTGTTAGAAGGTGTCAGTGATTTGAGCCTCTTTTATAGCTAGCATATTACTATGGCATTGTTTTATATATCTTATGACTATATTTTTGTTGTTGTTGTTGTTTTTGTTTTTGTTTTCTTGGGTACCAGGAATTGAACTCAGGACCTTGCACTTGCCAGGCAGGCACTTGTGCTGCTGAGCCATATCCCTGGCCCGCTGTGGTTATATTTTTTTGTTAGATGTTCAAGATCAAGTTAAAGTGAGACCTGTATTAATTAAAATTAATTTCTTGCTATCTGCCAAGGACAGTTAAGTCTCCTCAGGATTTACCTTGGAATAATGTATAGCACCTCTCAGTATCAGCCATCTGGATGAGTATGGCCATTGCTTGACCAAATTGCTTTCTGTGAAAGCTTGGGGGACTTTTCTTTCCTGGGGACTCTCCTTAGTCACACTGTGCACCATTGATCTCCTTCCTCCGTGGTCCAACAGTCTCCTTGGTCAGGAGGCTGGGGATTCACCAGGTTATAGGACGTCACAGCAGAGGTTCTCTTATGTCCTAGGTCCTCATTGACCTTGGAGGGCTGGGGACATCCAGAAGAGAAGGTTAATAGCATTACACTGTAATGGGAGCAGTGAGCTTAATAGCATAATTTTATCTAAATATCAAGCATCTTGAAATACAAAGTAGAACCACTATTTCCCACCAGCCATGGATGTTCTAGTAGTTGGATCACTGTAGAATGTTCACAGACAACAGTTATACAGTTTTACACAGAAAAATTGAGATCAAAAGCCAAACATAATATTTTAGCATGCCAATCATGGTGACATTCTTACAACACACTTAAATTTCCATTTTGACATAGAATAGCCTTTTTTTCAGTCATCTCTATCTAGTACACAAGAAGCTGTCACCTAATTTGTCCTTTAATGGGATGCCATTAAAGTGTGTGACACTGTCTGCGCTGCTTAATATCTAAACATCTCTAAATGTAGTGGCATACGCATGGCACACATATCACATAAGTTTTTGCTAAAAAATATTATTATTGACTGGTAATTTTATGTTGGCTTGGCCTTAACCACCTATCACAAGTAGCAGGAGCACAAGAGAAAGACAGATGTCTGAATCTGAAAGAAAAGTCTATCACCATAAATAATCCCTGTTTTGCATTTTGGAATACCTGTATATCTGAAGGCATGAATACCTTTAATACACCATGAGATTAATAACAATCAGTTGTCATAGCAATATGAAACATTTGTCTCTTAATTTAGTTTTGTTCCAGACTATCTTTAAATCAGAAAGCCTTCTTGTCTTATTTCTAGAAAACTTAACCTTTTGACAATGACTAATGTAAATATATCACAATAATATATTTTGAGCAACATTTATTAGGGTATCTCCCATAAGGCTATGGAAATCACTGGGGCTTCCTATGAATAACCAAAGCCTGGGATATGATTTTTCCCAGGCAGCTGCTCTTTATTCACCACAGGGGGCCCTGACCAATAATTTCCCAAGCCTCAAGAGTCCCCATTTAGTTACCTTAAGAAATTTGTGATGACTTATGAGAAAACCAATTTTATCATTTTGACCAGCTGGCAACCCAGGTGGAAGCATGCTTTCTAAATCTATAAGCCAAATTAAATTATGAACAAATGCTTCAAAAATCCAAAAATGCAAAAAGAAGGAAAATAAGTTATTGAGCTCAGATAAAAACAGCTGTTTACAGATTGGACAAACAGACAAACAGATACACAAATGATCTGCTTACCAAATCAGAGTGCAGTCAAATATATTTTTGGCCAAATTATAATAACTCTTACAGTTTTAAAGTTTGTCATCATAGACTAGTCAGAATTTTTTATAGGTCAATTAGCAGATGTCTCTCACAAGAAAAATTTGAAAGGAACAAAAGTCTTTTATCTATAACCAATATATATACATATAAATATTGTGTTTTATTTTATCTTAGGAATACTGGCAAATTTTGTGTCTCTTTCTTTCATGTAGCTTCCAGTTCAGTTATTTCCACACCCTCTGTCACATACTCAGACCTTCTCTTTCTCTCTGTAAGACAATATAATTTGGGTTAAGATTATCACTTATGTAAGCTCTCTTTGCTGTTACCTTTGATTTGTCTTTTGCTGGGGCTGCACCTTGCCCCCTTGTTCCTGGATTGCTGTGACTACAACCAAACAGGTTTTTGTCAGCTGCAAATGCTATAGCCAGTTAATGTAAGAGTGGCTGCATCCCCAAGAAAGAGTTCAGCACTGACTGAGGCTCAGAAAAGGTGAGCCACGGCTGTCCATCGGCTCCAGGACAAAGGTGCAGGTGCAAGTAGCTGCTCTGAGCCAGGGCGCACAGCTCGTATTCCCCGCTGGGGCTGACACAACACGAGGCAGGTTTCTAGGTTCCTCCCACCTCCCTTGCCCGGGCCAGGCTCCAGGCTGTTTGTTTCCCTCTCCTGCCCGGGATGCTGTGAGAAGCGGTGAGAGGAGCAGCAAGCCGCAGTTTCTCCCTGTTAAATAACACTTTGAAAGTCTGCAGCGGTCCAGGCAGATTTGTGCTGGCTTGCTTTTTCCTAGCCCTCCTCTAAGCTGCTTTCCCACCTTCTCCCAACTATGCAAACTTACAGTTCCTTCCTTTTTAAACCAAGGAGAGGTCTCATGAAGAAACTCAAAAATTTAGCAAGCTGTGCAGTCTTACTAGGCATCCCTCCAACCTTAAGCAAAGCTTTAAGCATTTCAATATACAAGGAATGAACTTTAGATCCTTTTGCTTTCAATAATGCAGAATTTCTGTGTACAACTGTCACTCTAGTGAGCCTGTTTGCCCCATGTTTTAAACCTGATGATGGGATCAATATTGATGGTATCAATAAGATCAATATTGATGATATCAACACACCTCTCTCCCGATGTGCACACAACTAGAGGTGTCCTCTCACCTGCTGTATGACAAGTTTCGTTGGACCCCAGGTCCCTGTTTGGGGGCCAAAATGCCACATCCCACACAGCTCTTTAAATTCCCAGGGAAAGGATAGTGGAGGATGAAGAAAGGAAGACAAGAGTCAGAATGCAGGAAGCGGAGGTCAGGGGGAGCCCCCTCTCCTGATGGGAGAAAAGGAGGTGTCCGATGGCTGCAGTGTATTTCTTTATACAATTAGCCAGAGGTTAATAACAGGTGAAACCCCTCTCCTAGTGGAGAAAAGACCTGCCTAACAACTTGCTTGTCTGGCTCCCCTCGGGCACTCTGTGTTCTGGGGCTGGCTTTGATTTACCCCTGTATGTGTGATCAAGCTCCAGCTCAGCCACTCCCCAAAGTGAGAAAAACTCTTGAAAACAGTTTAGCAGTTTCTTTATAAAGCTAAACATGTATTTGCCACATGGCACAACAATTCCCCTCCAGATATTTACTCAAGAGAAATGAAACTGTTTTATCTCCACAAAAGCACATATACAAGTCTATTCATTACAGACTTATTCATAAAAGTGAAAAGAAAAAACTCAAATATTTACCAATTGTAGGCAGAATGGGAAAATATTGGTGCATTTCTTTCAATGGGCTACACTACCCAGCAATAAAAATATAGAGACTACCAAAATACACACATGGATGAATCTCTAAAACAACATATTGGACAAAAGAAACAGTATATGAAAGACAAAGAGTTGATTGAGAGGAACGAAGAAGGGACTTTGCAGGGGTGATAAAAATGTCCTTTCTTAACTCAGATGGTTCTGTTATAGTGGTGCTTACATTTGTCAAAACACACCGAACTTCTAGTTTACATATAACAGAAGAAACAGATTTTAACTGAAAAATTACAAACAGCAGTGGTTTAGATACAAGACTAGAAACCAAAACCTGCCATGATTTTATGTGCAGGGATGCAGACGTAGTGAGATAACCCCTTCCAACACGTCTTCCTTCGAGAAAGGACTTGATCCCCACTATGGAGAATACACTCAGGAGACAGGCCTCTAGGACTCTGTAGTTGAGAGACGTCATGTCCTTCCTGGGGCTGCCTGCATCCTGTAACTAACCTAGGTCCAGGCCGTTCTGACAGATGACACTCTTCCTGGCCCTTCCTCTGCATTGGCCTTAGCTTTGCTGAACTGCAGTACAGACTTGATTGCTGCCTCTGTCCAATCCTGCTTTTCTTTAAAAAAATGTAAAAATAAAAATAAAAAAACACCTATAGATGTACCTCATACAAAGGCGCTGGTTCAATCCTCAGTAGTACAAAAATAAACAAATAACTGAAAGTATGAAATGGAAACCGAATCACCATCCTAACAAGATTTCTGAGAGCGGTTAGACCGGAAGGGCTGTGCCCTGGTGAATAGGCTAACGCTGACTATAAGGGGTTTGAGGCATCCCCTCTGCCGTGGGTGTGCAGCACAAAGGCCCTACCAGACGCTGGCATCCTGACATGGCCTTCTCAGCCTCCAAACTGTGAGAAATAAATTTCTCTTCTCTCTAAATGACCCGGTCTGCCTTGCTCTGTTACAGCAATGCAAAATGGGCAAATAAACCTGCTTTCTTCCATGTTACTAAATTTTATTTCTTCATACAAGTAAAAAGAGGGTTTATATATTTTCTTCATTAATATCTACTTGTATTACATTCAAACAATCTTTTAAATAAAAAGGAGGTATTTTCCAACCAGGGAAAGAGCATCAAAGCAGGCTGATCAGCTGATCAGCCAATTTTAAAGTTGCTACGGAGAACAAACTGGTCAAATGTAATCTGTAGAACTGCTACACTACAAAAATTCTGGCTATCTTACAACAGCCATTCTCAGACTTTGGTGTATATGAACATCACCCGAGAGCTGAGAATGCAAACAACACCACAGGGTCACTGAAATAAATCAGGATCTGAACTTTGTTCAGAAGTTTTCCCAAGTGGTCCTGATACACACAATGTTCGAGAATCATCAGCTCAGAATAGCTAAGCCGCTGCTTTCCAAAACCTGAAGCAGAGTCAGCATCACCAGGAGCTGGTTGGAATGAAGGATCACAGAACGCATCTCCCATCTGCTGAACGAAAGTCGGTGCATTCCCAAGATCCCCATGTGACTCAGAGGGATGCACAACTTCAGTAAGAACCAACCTAAACCAGTAGCTCTTAACCTCATCTTTACATTAGAGTCACACTGAGAGATTTAAAAATGATGCTGTCTGCATCTGATTCTCAGGCTCTGATTTAATTTGCATGGGCACAGCCTGGGTACAGGAGTTCTAAAGCTTCCCAGGTGATTCTAAGACAGTAAAGATTGTAAATGGCTGCATTAAGCAGCCTCAGAGTTCCTGATTCCCATTTTGTAAGTTAACCAAAATAAAATGGGATCCCTCACAGTCTTTAACAAGTCCTATAAACTAAAAACAAACTTGAGTTCAATTATACAACACAATATTTGAAAAAACTATTTTTTACTAACTGTACTTTTATACATGTTCACATGCTTACTTTAGAAGAAAGCTATAGAATTTAACAATGTATAATATATGGTTTGGTTGAAATATAGAAGTGCTAGCTCCAACAACTAGTAATTAATTAGTAATTGCAAAAGTTTCCAAGAAGTTTCTGATTGGGAAAAGAATCTGAGTTTAGGATTCCCCTAAAAATTAAGGTCCCAACACTTAAAAGGTAGTATTTTGAACCTTAGAAATCCGTAATACCTGCATATTGAAATTATCATAAATTTATTTAAAATGTATCCTAATAATACTATATATTTTAAAAGACATAAAATTAATTATTTTATGGTTTTAAAATAGAAATGTCTTGGTGTAGGAAAATCAAATAAGAGAAACTGGGGAAAAAAGACCTATGGATTGAAAATTTTATTTTCATTTGTAAATTAGTCACCTATTACCAGCAATAATTAAGATTATGCCGCCCCCTGCTGGTAGACATTTTAAGAGTATCGTATAACGATGTAATACTTTGTTTTAAAATAAACCTAACCCTTTGCTGTTTTCAATAAATCTATATTTCACTTTAAAATTTAGAAACTCACAAGCTAAAAACATTGAATCACAGTATAATTCCGGAGCACAGTTCAGGGGTGTTACACAATTTGTTCTAGAGAAATATGCAAACGGGACAGGGAGAGTGCCTGCTAACGCACAAGGTCTGGCATCCTCTCTGCTGAGGCTTCGGGGCAGGATCACGCCACTAGGGAACCCGGGCTGGGGATTATTCTCTGGGAAAGACGTTGAAGACGAGAAAGCAGACACGTCTAAGATTCTCGAGAACCGTAGACATGTGGCATGAACATAAAAACAACTGAGGGCAAAAACAGGAAAAAAGAAAACAGAAAATCAAATGTGTGTGTTTGTATATGAATGTATAATTATTCGTGTACATACTTAGAAGTATACACAGAAATACGGGGCAGAGAGTTAGCACTTGTAAAAAAAAAAAAAAAAAAAATACAGGTCATTTCCCTGCTCTGCATATGGTTGGACTCCAGTTCCTAAGGACGCAAGTACTTTATTACCCTCAGCAATGAAGCTCGAGCAATGAACCGCTATTTATGACCGCATTCTAGGTAGATGCGCAACAGTAAAAGTTACAAATGCCGGTTGATACAAATAGACACAAATATTTGTAGGCGTTAACCTTACTTAGACGAAAACAAAATCCTAACCAGCTGTGAACTAAAATTTTGTTATTTAGTAAACTATGCGTTTCTTTTTTTATGTTAGTAGTGTAAGGGTTAATCCTGACATGACCTCCAATACCGAATCTGTCTGCCAGCGAGGCACTGTTCTCAGCTCAGCTCCAGAGCTCTCGCCAAACACAGGATGTCGTAAAAGAGATAAGAGGGAGCGTGGAATCTTCCAAACACACAGGTATCTGAAGACACTCAAACATTTACGCCAAACATTCACACCCGATGCCTCAAGGACTCTACCCACTGAGGCATGAGACATCCAGAGAACTCTGACCACTGACGTCTCTAAGATCATCCCACCTAAGGTCTCTGGCCTTCTTTCAAGCCTTATAAAACAAGCCCACTTCGGGGCTGGGGATTTAGCTCAGCAGCAAAAGCGCCTGCCTGGCAAGCACAAGGTCATGAGTTCAATTCCTGGTAGTGGAAGAAAGAAAAAAAAAAAAAAAGCACACTTCTCTCTGCTCCCTACAGATGGCCTTCGCAGGTCCTCTGCCTGCCTGCACCCAGGAAGACTAAGTTCCACACCATGCTGCCTTTGCATAAGGGTGGTCTCGGCTGGTCTCTGCTTCACACTGTTCCCTGCAAGCAGTAGCCGCTGTTATCCTTGTAACTTACACATTAGAGCGTTTAGATCTAAAATGTCCCCAACAAATCTCCTATGCTCACAGGCAGCGTTTTGGAAGGTAATTCGATCATGGGGTGCCACACCCATCAGTAGATCAATCCACTCATGAGTTCACAGCTCAACGTGCCATTAAAAGCCCTACTGAAAAGAGGCAGCTCACTGCGAGTGTGACCCAGAAGCATGTATTTGTGTCCTTAACTCCTCCCCTGCCCTCTGCTTCCTGCCTGCCTTGGGGTGAGCAGCTCTCCTCCACCATGCCCCTCCACCCTAACACTTCTGCCTTAGAGCCAGCGGACCATGAACTGCACCCACAGGAAACTGTAAGCCAGGTAAACCTGTAAGTTCACCTGTAAGTCATAAGTGGGAGGTATTTTGTCCCAGCAATGAGAAAGTAACTGATACACTGCATGACATGAGACAGTCCAAAAGTAAGTCTACTGCAGAAAGTGAATGTGTTCACATCCAGTATTCCCACATCAGAATCTATAGACTATGGTACCGTGATGAGTTAAGGGTGCCAATTTTCCATCATCTTACAATGTGGTGTGTTGCATGTCAGTTGATCTCTGTTATTTATGTGTGTGTGTGCATGTGTGTGTTCTGTAAAATGAAACATACCCAGAAGGGAAGGCAACTAGGTTTCATAGTGTGATGGTTAATTTTAACTGTCAGTTTGGCTAGCTCATTGCACCCTAATATTTGGTCAAATATTATTGTAAATATTATAGGAAGGTAGGTTCAAAATGAAACTGGCTTTTGAATCAGTACATTCTGAGTAAAGCAAATTACCCTTCATAACAAGGCAGGTCTCATCTATTCAGCTGAAGATTTTAATAGAAAAAGACTGGCCTCCCCCGAAAAAGATGGACATCTGCCAGCAGACTGCTTTCAGAAAAAATTCTAGAATTCATACTATTTTATTTTTGTTTTGTTTTTATTTTGGCGAGTAGAGTTGAGACAAGTGTTGCTATGCATTTCAGCCTGGCTTTGAATTCACTGAGATCCTCTTGCCTCAGCCTCCCAAAGGCTGGGATTATGGACATGTGCCGCTACATCTAGCAAGCATCAACTCTTCCTAGGATCTCCAGCCTGCAGGCTACACTCTAGATATCTGGCTCACCCACCTCTACAGTCATCAACCATATATATGAGGGAGAGAGAGAGTCAGTACCATACACACTTGCCATGGTGCTGCAGGGTCCTTTCCTGGGAACTGACTTATCTCTGTCAGGGTATTCTGGGTTCTTGGTTTTGACCTGGCTCAAGCTTGGATATCTCAGCAAAGGATCATGATTGCTTCTTTCATGTTTTATTTTATTGGAGGAAATTCTCAACTTCTAAAACTTCAACCATTGATTTACATTGTGCCTCAGACTGCTCAGGGAGTCAGGTCCTGACAGGGGGTGACAAGAGATTAAGGAGAGACAAGACACATAAAGAAAAGCTGGGGCTGGGTGGAACCTGACCACTCTGATGGAGAGGCAGAAATAGCATCCCAGCCCCAGCATCTTTATTTATACAAAGTTAGAAGAAGAAGGAGGAGGAGGAGGAGGAGGAGAA
>NW_004955412.1:5210449-5233324 GCF_000276665.1 Chinchilla lanigera
AGAGCTATCTGTACTGTAGTTAACAAGGAAGAGCACTGAGGCGGGACACCTGTTGATATGTAACTGAGCTAGAGGTCGGCTTGTTTGCACAGTCCGCCTCTGGCATTTGTGTCTTTGAGACTGGCTTTGCTCTAGTCTCCAGGAATTTGCAGACCTCAGGCTCAGCCCTGGTTCAACACACTTTGCTTTGAAAAGCCTCTGAGGGTGCACACCCAACTCAGAGTGTCTACTTCTTTCTTTCTGATAAACCATCTTATGTCTCTGTGACACATCCTGAAATTCCTTCCTGTGGCAAGGGTCAAGGGTCTACTCAGTGTGCGTTGCTGTCCCACCTTCACTTTAGCTGAGCTCCTTAGACCCTGTCCGATGACCCTCTTTGTCACCTGGAGACCAGCTGAGCACTGACTTCGCTAAGTTCAGCCAAATGCTTTGCTTTTCTTTTAACTCTTTGCCTCGATTGCATCGCTTGCTCTCCCTCCAAACCCCTCCAACTTCAGTTCCACTGCCTACTGGTCAGAATGCCTGAGTCCCGAGAAAACTAGTGCTTCGTACACAAGCACCAAAGGTGTGAGCCACTTGCCCCTCTACCCAGAAATGGAACACGGCCCAGGATGTGCAGCGGCCTGCTCAGAAACCTCCTCAGGTCAACAGACCCCAACCCTGGCCAGATGGAACTAAAACTTGCCCACCCGGAAGACACAAGTAAGGACAGACACATCCAACCACGACAGAAATCAGTATGGAAAGTCCTCAAAAACTAAAAGTAGAAATTCCATGTGACCCAGCCGTTCTTCTAGGTATCTTCTCAAGGGAGCTAAAGACATCATACCGGAGATGATGCACACCCATGTTCATAGCAGCACAATCAGGAAAGCCAAATCTTGGAACCAGCAGACGAACGGATAAAGAGACTGTGGCGCGTATACCCAGTGGATGCCACTCTGCCACAAAGAAGGATAAATGAGTTACTTGTAGGAAAATGGGTGCACCTTAGACCATAATGTTAAGTGAAGCATCAGTCACACTACCTTAAATATTGCATGATTTTTCTTATGTGAAAAACCCTATATACAAAATAAAAGACAAATAATAGGAAAAGAGAAAGAAAAACTTTTACTGTAATCGAGCAAGGACAATGTACCTAAAAGTATACCTTGACAGTACACCTTGACTTAGTACAACTGTCTTACATGATTTATGTTTTTGGCCTATTAACCTGGTTTTTAATCTGTCTATATGATAATTGACTTTATAAGGTCTGATAAAATAAAGAAGTGAACCTGATGCTTTAAAAATAAAAGGGGTGGAGGAAAAGGGGAAAAAAGAATTAAAATGTGTTACGTTCATGTACCAATTCCCTACAGTGAATGTAATCAGTATGTACTGCAAATATGTACTCATAAAAGTGAAAATAATTAATAAAAAGAATAAACACACCCTCTGTCATGAGCAGATCTCTAACACACAGTTGGGAAACTAACCCTGAAGCACAGTAGGAGAAACTGACTTCAAGGCGCCCCCTGACGGGCCACCTCCCAACATGCGCTCCTGTGGGTCCTCATGCATTCTCAACACGGAGGCCATAGCTTGGCCACCTAACGCCATGGCTCCCTTTTCACAGCGGGGGGCATCCCCCGTGCCAGGCAGATTCGAGTGGCAATTTAGGTCACAGCAGACCTCTCCTGGGGACCTGCCAGAGTCCTAGATTCAGAGCCGAGGAGGAGCCACTGATTTTTTTACTTCCCTTTCATGAAACTCTTCCTCCTCTTTCTTTCCCTGCCTCTGAGGCCCCTTTCTGTTTTTCTCTTGCTGCTTAAAACTTTTCAGGAAGGGAGAGGAGCAACCAGACAAACGGGAGTACTTCACGTGAGTGTCAAAAGAAAACCTCTACCGTTCTTTTACCCTGTAAATTGAAGCCCTGGTAAATTTCTGTTCTGCTTCTTTTGCTTATCAGAGATGCAGACCTTGGGGGCGGGGCGGGGGCAGGGGCGGGGCTCTCTGCGGATGAATCTAAAGCGATCTGGCTATGGCTGCAGAGCTGGACCACTATGGCTCCTCCCTCGGGAAGTTCCTAATGCTATGGGGAGAGGTGATGCAGTCAGTTGCTGGAGACCAGCTACCTACCCAAGGTACACAGCACACACACGCATGCGCACACACACACACACAAGCACACGCACGCGTGTGCACACACACATGCACACAAATACATGAGCACACATGCACACATGCACACACACGCACCCTCGAACCACTACCGCTTAAGCCGCGGCTTGAGCCTCAGCTGCCTAGAGCCCCCATCTGTCCTGCTGCTCCCACAACACTCTTTCTTGCAATAATCTTGGCCACACATCTCTCTGCCATAGAGACCAGCGTGTCCTTCGTAGTTACTATAGACAAAGAAGCACCTCTAGATTTTTGCTTTACTGCTAGACTCTCCACAAGTTCTGTACATAAGCTCCACCTTCCCAGATATGAAGATCTTGGTAAATTTCTGAGGAAAACGCAGCTCCGGTGTGTTTTTCCTCCCTCCTGCTAACTTACTGTGAAAGATGCTAACAGACTGGTGCACTTCCAGGGGCTGCGGGAATGTCTGGGAGCCCCTCTCCCCACCGGCAGGGATGTTGGGGCTCTGGCGATGGCAGCTCCCGGAAAAGTCAGGCACGCTACACTGCCCCACTCCGGGAAGGCTGGAGCGGGCTTAGTGCCCGACCTCAGGGAAAAGTAGGGCTGATCAGACTGCCAGATCCTAGAAAAACGTGCTAGCAATGACCGTAAGAGGGCCAGACATGTTGCCTGATCCCAGACTTTTTCAGATCTACAAAGATCTTGCCTGTTCTTCCTTTCTCCCTTTTCAGAGGTACACTAGGTGTGCAACTGCAAGGCGGCTAATCCCAAAAGATCGCTCTTCATGTCTAGTTTATAAAATTGGCACTGTTTTAAAACAGAGATTTTTTTTTAAGTCTGAGTTTTCTCTGTCCCTTCTGAGGTTTTTGTTGTTGCTGCTGTGTTGGGTTGTTTGTTTGTTTGTTTGTTTTTGAGTGATACTGGGAATTGAACCCAGTGCCTTAACACTGGGCTGTATCCCTAGCCCTATTTATTTATTTATCTAGAGACACTTTCTCACTAAGTTGCCCAGCTGCCTCAAACTTTTGATCCTCCTGCCTCAGCCTCCCAGAGTGATGAGATCAGAGGTATGCATCATGACCAGCTTCCCTCCGATTCTCATCAGTTTAAATCAATGCTGTTAATTAGGAAAAACAAAAAGGCTCAGAGTGCACTGATGTATTAGACAAAATCTGTAATGATTTATGTAAGAATAAAAGGCTCCATTTGTGCCCTCTTGGAAGAATTCTGATTCGTCTATTCTTTGGACCTAAAATTGAAAAAGCAGAACTACTATAACCCATCCTTGCCAAGGCATCTAAAAGTGCACTCTAATTTCGTGTAACTGCTCTGTGTGTTTTGTCTGACCGCTTGTTACCCTGTGATTATAACAACTGGTTCTAAAAGGAAAAAGGAAAAAAAACCCATGGCCAACAGCAAAGGTTCCATCCCTCAGCACGGACCCTTGTCCCACCCGTCAGACACGGTGAGTTATAAAAGCAACACTGAAAAGCGCTTAATTCGGAGTTCACCAAGGCAAACTGCCCCCAGATTCTGGCATTTGGCTTAAGTCCTGCAGCTGCTCAGTTTTCTAAAAAAAAAAAAATTTAACTCGTGTGTTTTGTTTATTCTCTTTTTATCTTTTTAGATTTTATTTTATTTTATTTGCCAACTTAAAGGCTTCCGACTCTCTGTGAATTTTTCTTTTTTACTCTAAAAACAGGTTATAGAGATATTCAATAGTTCATAATCTCACTTAGGACTGGAGAAAATATATAAAGGAGACCTCTTTAAAACCCAGCCACTGTTATAGAAGCTACTGAGCTCAGCCTCACGTAGATAAATAGAGAAATAATTTATTTATCACATAGGTAAATAAATGCTCAAATAATTAGCTCAAATGCAACGTTGACATGACTTAGAGAACTCTTTAACAAATGATCTAATTTAAATTGGTTGGTAAAATAAAAGTAAAGATGTTTTTAAATGTAGTAAAGTACCTTTTGCCCAAGCTCTTAGCCAGTCAGCATAATATTTATGTTTGTTTAAAACAATTTAAGTGCAGTGTTCATTGTTTTCTATGTTTTAAGTAGAGTTTTTCTTTGATTAAAAATATGTATTAGGGCTGAGGATTTAGCTCAGTGGCACAGCGCCTGCCTGGCAAGTGCAAGGTCGTGAGTTCGATTCCTGGTACCGGAAAAAAAAAAAGTATAATATTTATATATGTATATGTGCATTATATTTAGTTAAAAGTGTTAACTACTGTATGCTTTGGCTCTTGTGAGTAAGCTAAAATAACTGTTAAAATTAGTTTGCTAAATTGTTGTTAATATAAATTGTTAAAATAAGTACATAAAGGGGATAAATGCTTATTAATGTTCAGAGCATTAGAGTGATCAATTGCTCATTTAAATTCAACTGTTCTTGGTTTCTTAAAGCTTATAAAAAGGCAATATTTTGATCTGTTAAACGTGTTTTTATAAATTATTAATATATTAAACAGGAAAGGTTTAAAATTTCTTTCCTCAGAGGGTTGCTGAGAGCTCCGATTATAATCCTTTCTACAAAGACAGGGAGAAGAGGAGAGAGCAGAGGGAAATTCCAGGTGTGACCACTCGGGCCATGAGACTGCGGGACAAACCCTCCCCGCGGCTGAAACGGCAGCTGTCTTACCAGTTTGCTTCTGTCCTCTCCACAGCAGACGGCTTCTCTGGTTTTCCCCGGGGTTCTGTCCTGCCCAGTCGCCAAAAAGTAACTTTTTAAAAAGATCGTTACATGAAGTTAAACTCACTACAATCAAAAAGTCATTTAAAGAGTTTTCTGTATCTAACAAGGTTTTCTTAGGCTATTGATCTGATCTTGGTAAAATTTACAAAAGTAGACTAGGAAACAAAGTTTCCGCTTTATCAAGATAATTTTTTGAGTTTTCTGCTGTAAGGCTTGTGACTACTTAAGAAACAGTTTTAAGAGAGTGAAGGTTTATTTAAATGTTGACTTGTAAAATATTTCATATGGTCAGCTGTGGGCAGCAGCTGAGCTGGAGATCCACTACACATGCGGGAGTAAAGGAAGGCGGGTCCCGGGAACAGGGGGCGACCAGACAAACAAGTTGTTGGCGGGTCCTTCCTCCCTTAGGAGAGGGGCTTCCCCTGGTGTCAGCTCTTGCTGATTGTAAAATAAACGCGCTGCGGTCGATGCGCAGTTCCTTTCTTCCACCAGCAGAGGGGGCTCCACCCGACCTCAGCTTTCTGCAGTCTGACCCTTGTCCTCCTTTCGTCCTCCAGCGCCCTCCCTCGGGAATTTAAGAAGCTGCGCAGGACGTGGCAATCAGTTTGTAACCTGATTAAATAAACAACTATTATTTGAGGTTATTGTACTATATTTTACTATATGTATAAAATATCTATTATATATAATATAACCTATATTATATGTGTGTGTGTCTATATTTGAGGGCAAAGTACATGTGAGTCTGAGGTGTATCTAATGCTTAAAAGTTTATAGAGTTAAAATTATATAAGCCTAATGCATGCAAAGTAAGTAACCAATAAGTGGTTTCCTTCATACAGTGCACATTGCATCTGGACCTTAAAAATAAAGTACTAGAATTTCAAGTCTAGGATTGCGATGTCCCCTGCCTTGCCTTTGTTGTCCAGAACTGTTTTTGCTATCTAGGTCTCTTCTGGTTCCAAATGAATTTTAGGAATGTTTTCCCTAGATCTGTGAGGCATGCTAATAGTATTTTGATTGCGATCGCATTAAATCTGAATAACAGTGTTGGGAGCATGGCCATTTTTACTATGTAGATTCTTCCTACCCATGGCAAGGGATGTCTTTCCACTTTCTGAAATCCTCTTGGATCCCCTTTTTCAGAGTACTGTAGTTTTCAATGTACAGATTTTTTTAGTTCTTTTGCTAGATTGATTCTGAAGTATTTCACTTTTTCCAATGTTTTTGTGAAAGGTATGCTTTCCTGAATTCTCTCTCGGTGAGTTTGTTATTTTGTACAGGAATGCAATTGATTTTTCAGTGCTGACTTTGTATTCAGCTATGTGACTGAATCTGGTTATTAAATCTAGAAGTCTGTTAGTAGAATTTTTGGGGTCTTCTATGTAGAGTATCATGTCATCTCCAAATACAGATAATTTAACTTCTTCCTTTCCTGTCTTTATTCTTTTTATACTACAAAGCTACTCTGAGAAAAAACAGCACGGTACTGGCACAAAAACAGACCTGAGGATCAACGGAACAGATTAGAAGATGCAGAAACAACTTCAAACACACACAGCCACCTTATCTTTACCAAAGCGGCCAAGCACATTCACTGGAAGAATGATAGCCTCTTCCACAAATGGTGCTGGAAAAACTGGCTTTCTACATGCTGAAAACTAAAACTACACCTGTGTCTATCACCATGCACTAAATCAAAATCAAAATACATCTAAGATTTAAATATTATAAGAGAAACACTAAATCTGCTGGCAGAGAGAATAGGTTAGAGAAAATAGCAGAAATCTTGAAGACATAGGTGTAGGCAGAGATGGCATAAATAAAACCTCGACTGCATGGGAAATACCACAAAGAATCAACAACTAGGATCTCATCTTATTAAAAAGCTTTTCCACCGCAAAAGAAATCACCAAGAGAGTGAAAAGACAATCCAATCCATACAGTGGGAAAATATCTTAGCAAATCATTCTTCAGACAACAGGCTAATACCTACAACATATAAAGAATTTTTAAAAATCAGACCTCCCAAATTTAAAGACCCAATCAAAAAATGGGTATCTAAAATGCATATACACTTCTCAGAAGAAAAGGTGGCAAGGAAATACATGAAGAAATGTTCACTAACCTTGGTCATTCAAGAGAGGCAAATTACAACAACTAACTCCAGAAAGAATGGCTATTAACAAACCAACCAATAACAAATGCTGGCAGGGTTATGGGGGGAAAGGAACCCTTCTTCACTGAGGGGGTTGGGGGGAGTTTAGACTGGTGCAATCACTGGGGAGATGCCTCACTAGCTAGGATTGGAAGTCCTGTTTGACCCAGCTATTCCCTTTCTGGGATATCTTCCCAGAAGAATTAAAAACATCACACCACAGTAATATATGCCCACCCATGTTCACAGCAGCACAGCTTATAATAGCTAAATCTTGAAAAAAACCTAAATGCCCATCAACCAATGAATGGATAAAACAGATGTGTTTGTTTAAACAATGGAGTACTACTCAGCCATAAAGAAGGATAAACTTCAGACATACGTAGGTAAATGGATGGACTCTGAGACCATGCTCTTAAGTGAAATAAATCTGACACATATGTGCAAATATCAAATTGTCTCTCTGATATGAGAAACTGAAAGTGTAAATAAGAACCAAAATGTATAATAGATATTGTGAAATAGGAAGTAATTGTTCAAAGGGAAAGGTGAATGGGGGGGTTAGAATGGAAAAGAAAAAAAAAGGTAAAATGGAAACAAATCTTTGTAAATAAGGAGGGGAAAAGGGATTGATGAGAGGGGAGGGGAACAGGGAAAAAGAGAAACTAAGACATACCATGTACAGGTATAAATTCCCTGTGATGAATGCGATCATTATGCATACCTAAATTGCATCAATAGAAAACATATGCATATACACACACAAAGTAGCTAAGATAATTATACTACTAATTTCTATTGGTTTCTTGAAAGGAACAGTTAATGTTCAATTGTTTGATGAATCTTACATGCCTGGGTCTGGTTATCTGAGTAACCAATTTGAAGATAACAATATGTAACACAACCACCATTGTTAATTTCCTATCCTCTTGTTTGAAATTCTTGTCATTTTTATTGTTTTTGTGCTGTTTTGTTTATGTCTTTGTGTTTGTTAATGGGTTTCTATGGATTTTACTCAGTTTTGCAGATGTACTTTTCCAGGTGACCAATGTCCAGTCTTTTAATTACTGGAGCATCACTGCCCATACACCCTCAAATACCCCTCTAGTAAAGATCTGGCTTCTCATATAAGTCTGCCTATCACATTAAAATGCCAGTACAAATATTCTATATATTATGCACTGTCACCCTTATGGTACACACTTTCTGTCGTCTACTTTGGGCTCTGTATGTATATTATCTAGAGCTAGTCACTACAAAAGGTCTTCACATCTATAGAACAGAGACAGATCCCAGGTTTGGAGCGTTGTAGTGATGGCCCAGTGGTCACATAAAAGCATAAATATCTTCATTTAGTGTGTTCTCTGGCCTTTGCTATAATTAAACAGGAGGACATGGAATTTTTTATCGACAAGTGAGGATGGGTCTGTATGCTCTTAAAATCCCCCTCTTGTCCTTGGGTAACCATCTCAGGCAAATAGAGGTTAACATTAAAAATAAAAGGCTTGTGCTAAGTGCTGCCTAATTTTGGCTGACTTCTACCAATTTGAGGGACCACTACTCTCCATTATTCTACTGTTAAAGTTTAGCCCCTAATTGTTAATATGCTTGCAAAGTTTGTATCTTCCAGGCTTCCCCAGCTCCAAGTCTAGTAGGTGTTCACCTGCACTATTACCAAGCCAAAACGTTGCGTATCTATTCCTGACCACTCTACCTTCCACGTTACTCTTAACCACATTCATCGTTCTTGTAGCTCTTTTCTTCCGTTTATCTAAAACACCTGCCTCCTTACACCCACTAGCACTTTCCTTCCCCACGGCAAACCATCAAAGTATAACATCGGTGAAAGTTGTATGTGTTCCTTCTACTAACAATGATGGAGCACCTGTTTCCAGCTGGACAGTGAGTGACCCAGCTCCCAAACCCCGTCCTATCACCTGCCCTTTTGTGGTCCACACCATTTCTGGTATTAGTCATTGCAGCAGGAGTTCTGCAGAATCTAACTCTAACACGATGCATTGTTAGGGTTTAACACCCGTGAGTGGACAGGGAATGAAGCCGACTCAGAATAAGTCAAACTTCAGTGCAAGCCCAACAGATCTTCTAAGCAAACTGAGGGCAGCCCCAGGGGGAGGGTGCACGCCAGCGTTCTCCTTCTTTGGGCTGTGATTGCCTGGCTTTTGATTCCGCCCTAACCCCAGCACTGCATGTGCGTCCCTGCTCATAGCAGCGCCATTTCTCACAGCTAAATCTTGGAAAACCACAAATGCCCATCAGCTGAGGAGTGGATAAAAAAGATGTGGTATTTTCATACAATGGAGTATTACTCAGCTAGTCAGAAAGGTAAACTTGAGGCTTTTATAGGTAAATGGATGCAACTAGAGACCATACTCATAAGTGAAATAAATCGAACCCACATGTGTAGACATGGTATTTTCTCCCCACTGTATGAACCTGAATGAGATAATAAAATATGAAAAGTACAATGATATTGTGAAAGGAAAAGAAACTGCTTAATAGGAAAGAACAATTGGGATGAAGGAGAGGAGAAGAGAAAGAAAGAAGGAAAGGAAAAAAAAAAAAATATATATATATATATATATATACACCCAAGACAGCTAAGATAATTGTACTGCTAATTTCTATTGGTTTATTGAAAGGAACAGTTAATACTTATTTTTTTGACCAATATTACATGCTTATACCTGGTCATCTGAACAACTACTTTGAAGACAACAATATAACAGCCATTACTGAATTCCTATCATCCTGGTTTTTTGAAATTCTGTATCGTTTCTAATTTTTTATTCTCTTTAAAATAAAAAAAAATTAACTCTGCCCTACTTAGTCCGCGGGTGTAGGTCTCTCCAGCAAAATGCGACACCGGGGGAGGGCGCAGACAGCCAGGAGCCGCCTGCGTACTTCTGTCCCCTAGGGGGCGCTGTGAAGTCCTTACGCGAAGAACGATCGAGCCGCACAACTCAACCTACCACGCAGCGGCCGTGAGCAAGGCTTGGGCTCAGGATGGGAGAGGGAAAGTTCCTTTTCCAAAACAGTGGCAGGGTATTTAAACTGCCACTTAAAGTCGGCAAACTTTGAAAAAGATGTGCAGGATTGGACTAGAAGATGCGAAGCTGCTAAACCAAGCAAGCTCTACGTTTTAGCGCAGACTTCATTTAGTGATATGGGTGTAATTACCAGATTATAGATCCTCCTATAAAAGCTGAAGCAGCTGAGTTGCCTTCTTGCTTCTCAGCTAATTGATAGAAATCTTAACTCCAAGGTGGCCCAAGCCAGGTTCTGTTATGTTGTAAACAACGAAATCCTCAAGGGGATTTACCACACAGAAATCAGACAGCCACCTCCTCTCAACTATACCCTATTAGGAAGCAGAAGGCACACCCTCTCCATCGGGACAGCTAAGAGAAGCGAGCCCGCATCTTTCTTTGAAGTACTGCCATAATGGTTCTTTGTGCATTTGAAAATTAAATAGTCTCCCTCATTTCCATGGCAAAAAGATGATTCAAAATCAGGGGACGAGGCTTAGACAGCCCTTGTGTTAGTCACTTGCTGGCCAATGGGACGAAGTACCTGACACACACAGTTTAAAGGAGGAGAGCTTCATTTCATCTCACTGGATTCAGCCCATGGTGAACAGGCTTCAAGTCCAAAAGAGCAGAGTGAAAGACCATGTTAGAGAGAAATGATTTGCCCCACTGTGGCCAGGAAGCAGAGAGAGAGAGAAAGAGAGAGAGAAGCAGTCAGAGGACTAGAATACCTCCCTTCTAGGTCATGCCCCCAGTGACCCACCCATGCCGACAGGTCCAACCTTCTAATAAAGAGCACATTCAGCTATGAGTGTATCAGTAGATGAAGCTACTGAAGGGTGAGGGCCTCCCAGTCAAACCACCTCTCAAAAGCCGCACTCTACATACATGAGACTTCAGGGAACAGTTTCCATCTAAAATGTGCAGATTCTGTCTACATGTCCCCATTCTGACAGAAAGCCACAGCAGAATTCTGGTTCTCCAGGAATTAACTATCGGAATCAATGTTCATTAACCTCTGAAAAATTTGAATATTGCTCAGTTACCTTGAAATTGTCAGTAGTTTCCATGAGAGAACGTCAGTGGCTTGCATTACCAAGCTAATGGAGATGTTAAGGTAGTGTTAACACCCCACTAGCTCAAACTTTTTTACCGGACAAGTTTTACTGCCTTTTATGAAAAATAATGCCTTTTTGGCTCTAACTGTTATTTGAACATGAGATTGGTAGGGTCAAAATACATGGAAAATACAACAGTGTGTGCCTTTATTTGTATAACATTCTGTGAATTGAGAACAAAAGTCTGATTTCAGCATCCAGTGTGGAGACTGTGGGCCTCCACCAAGTCACTACAGTTGTGTACATTTATAAGCCAAGAACCCTTTGAATACGAGGGACACCAGCAGGACCACCACCTACAGATAGCTTCAGAAGGCACGGCTCACCGGTGCAAGTTTCCAGCAAAAGGTAACAAGCTCTCTTGAGGACTGAGTGCTGTGTTCTCACCAATCCAAAGTCAGTACTGAAAGACAGACAGACATGATGGAAAACACTACCTTAACATCTCAGTTAGCATGCTAATCCATTCCACTGACGTTCTCTCATGGAAACTACGGAAATTTTCAAGGCTAACTGAGCAATACTCAAACTTTTGAAGGGTTAATAAACGTTGATTCAGACAGTTAATTCCTGGGGAACTAGAATTCTGCTGCGGTCTTCTGTCCTAATGGGGACTTGTAGGAATCAAAAGACAGTTGGATTATTGACCCAAGCTCACCTTATTGGTATAAGCCCACTGGCTTGAAGGTAGAATATAGTTACTTCTCTAGTTCTTCACTGTTTCACTGAGATAGGTATCCTCAGCAATTGACAGAATCTGCACATAGATTTATGACCTATGGAGTAATGACCATTAAGTAGGAAAATAAGTAAATATCACATCTGATTTATTCTTGGTGGAAATCAAATGCTAACACAATATTTACTTATTTTCTTCATGCAATTTGAAAATCTAGAAACACCCACCTGTTTACTGCCCAACAGGCCCTCCATGTTGGGTAGGAAGAGGGACGGAAGGTATGTAGACACCAAGCAATTGATAAGGGGATCATAAATTAAGCTACCACGTGTATTACTTTAGTTTTAAGAAAAGAGTACTGCTGTTCATCTGCATCTATTATCTGAACAAATTAAATGCTTATTACTACACCTGACATTAGGAAGACAGAAGTTTCAGATAATTTTGTCCAACTCTAGCAATGGCCTTGGAAAGATAGCAACATAAAGGGTAAGATTTGAATGGTCACTTTAAAAGTAATGGGAGCTTAAGCTCATCAAACCTAAAAAAGGAATTTATTTTAATGATAGTTTCTATGAGGTCTGAAGAGAGCCAAATTATCTTCAATCATGATTACAAATTGAAACCTGATGGTCTGTTACAGGATCGGGGTGAAGGGAAAAAGGATAGGGAAAGGTAAAAAGGCCAGTGGAAAAAATAGTAGCCCGCATCATTATATTCAGATTTCTTGTGACATATTACCTTCATATGCATCAGAATTTGGTTTGCTAAAAAAGTTAATTATTAATTAAAATAAGACAACAACACACAAAAAAAACCTACGGCCTGTGCACACACATCCTAAGGCTTAGACTGTATCAGCAGAGTCCTACAACAGAGGACAGAGACACTGCCAGGAAACACCCCTAACCTGTCCGCGGCCCTCAAGCTGCACTGATAGCCCTTTCATCACAGGCTCACACTGTACTGTTTTTAAAGACATCAACGTGCTCCTACTCCAACTGATGAAGCAACTCCTCTACAGCAAATGAAGCTACGGTATTGGAAACAGCCCTACAAGCGTGAGGAAAACCTACCAATATCAAATTCTCTCTGCAATACTCTACACTCAGGATGCATTTCTATCACCAAAAAGCTTTCCTAGGAAAAACAGGGACATAAGAAAAGATACAAGACAACTTGGATGTTGCAATAAAAAAGAAAGACAAGTGTTATCCAGCTCGTTCTCAAGTCAAAGCCCCCATGGACTGGAGTCACTCAACAGGCTCTAGGAGGAGCTCAGGCAGTGAGGCTCACTGCGGCACCACTACCAGGAACATGAGTGGAGCTGTGGCTAAAGTCCAGTGCAGATGTCTGTGCTGCTAAGCTGGTTCTGACGTTCCGAGACTGTTGAGGAGGGGGATGTGAAGCCGGGGGGAGGGAAGAATAGTGATGAAACAGGAAAAATAATAGGTGGGAACTCAAGAGTGCAGGCGTGGCAGGCTCACACAATGGGGCTGTTCCCCAAGAAGCCAGAGACCAACCCCAAAACAGCAGAACTGTACTTTTCAACCAGCTACGGGCATTCAAGAGAAAAATCCATGCAGAATTTGGGACGAGATGTTTCAGAAACTGATAAGACTTTGGACAATGCGTTCTTCTTTCCCAGTGAAGAAACTCGACCTTAAATACAGCAGACAGTTTCCAGAATAGGATGCAAGGCAACTGTGGACAGACTGAATCACCATAAGCAAGGAAGATGCCAGGTTTTGTTTTGTTTTCTTTTCTTTTGTTGTCTTTTTGAGACAAAGTTTCATTATGCAGTTCAGACTGGCCTTGAACTCACTTTGTAGCCCAGGCTGGTCTCAAACTTGCAACGATCCTCCTGCCTCAGCCTCCCAAGTGCTGTGGTTATAGGCATGTGCCACCACGCCAGAAGAAGATGCTGTTGTAACTGGCTGTTAGTTCCACTTTTTTCCAGACTGTTCCTGTCCTTGATAGTGTCTGATGTTACTTCTTAGTGAAAGCGTGGTCACTAGGACAGAAGCCTCTGTAGGTGATTCCAAGATATTGGGAAAAGTCACCTCTCCCTATGATATAATCAGTTTTCAGAATCCCTGTGGAGGATCCCCAGGTAAGGAGCCTAGTTTACCGTAAGACTGAACCCAGAGCTTCTCCCTGATTTCCAGAAGAGAAAGGCCATTTGGAAGCCCCAGGATTTTACACCCCTCAGAACTAATACCCTGCTCCAGCACATCTCCAAATGATGTAAATTCCTAAAGCAGGAGTCTTTGCTTTTTCAAAGAAGTGACCTCCACTGACGCACCAGACAGATGAGGGATTGTGAGAGTCTACAGTGAACACTTTCTTCCATTGTGAGGCAGTCTCCCAACAGGAAATAAGAATACACTTAGTCAAAACAGGAAGCCTGTTAAACGAAATGAAGACTTTAACATAGAGGGAAAGATGACCATTACTTAACGGTCATCTTTAGAATGAAGCGTGGCATATGTCTATGCCCACAACGTTTATAATTCAGAATTAAATGAGACTTGGTCCTTGATTTATTCATCAAAGTATGACAATGCTTGTTATATGGGCAAAGGCCACTTTTAATAAAGAAATACTACTTTAATTAATCAATGTTTTCTGGTCTCTGCTAAGGGGAAAGATGACCATTACTTAACGGTCATCTTTAGAATGAAGCGTGGCATATGTCTATGCCCACAACGTTTATAATTCAGAATTAAATGAGACTTGGTCCTTGATTTATTCATCAAAGTATGACAATGCTTGTTATATGG
Organism: Chinchilla lanigera; assembly: GCF_000276665.1. Lineage (NCBI taxonomy): Eukaryota > Metazoa > Chordata > Mammalia > Rodentia > Chinchillidae > Chinchilla > Chinchilla lanigera. The sequence goes on from NW_004955412.1 coordinate 5,225,068, forward strand.
GCAAAGGCCACTTTTAATAAAGAAATACTACTTTAATTAATCAATGTTTTCTGGTCTCTGCTAAGAGACTCTGCGCGTGTTTGGAGACATTCTTTTGACCTGCCGTTAGGTAGTTATTAACTCTGCCTTAACCTTCATTTCCTGGTTATGCAGAACCTTAAGATCAGAGGGAGGTGAGAGCTTAGGGCCATCTCCCTGTATGTGTACATAACTCTACCTGCGTGCGTGGCCTTCTAGAATCCCAGGATATGTCATAGCTTTTCAAAGACCCTACGCACTTCTTGGTCTCCTTTTCCTTTAAGGTCTTAATTGGTTTATTGTTTGTCTCAACTATTCTCCACTGCTTCAGACAGCAACAATATTACACAATTGCCTCTAGTCGTTTTCAGCCAACACTCTTGAGGGAAAGGATTCTCACAAGGCAAGAACGCCAGGGCAGATAGAGACAGCCTTTGAGTGGGCTTTTCTAGGGAAACTCCAGGCAGATAACATAATGACGCTTCTCTGCGAGCGCGCTTTGAAGGAGCTCCAGCCCCGCTCTTTCTTCTCAGGCTGCTGATTTTCACTGTGGAGGGGATTAGTTTTCAAGGCTGTGGCTGAGCTGAGAAGGGCAGATAGAAACAGCTCTGGCTATAAAACTACAAATCTCACTCACTGCTTAGCAAGACGCAGAGAAATAAAGATCAAAATTTTACTAATTTGATCAAAATCATTAATCTGTGCCTCCAAAAAAGCTCAAGAAGGACCACATAAGACACATACAAAGATGGAATATTTTTTTCTGAAACTGATTGTTGTGTAACACTGTGAATATACCAAAAGCCATTCAACTGCACTCTATATGTGCAAATTGTTAGGCATGTGAATTATATGTTAATAAAGCTGGGATATTTTTTCTTTAAAAAGGGCTGTGATAGTGATACAGTCTATGACATAGGTAAATCTTCAGAACATTTTGGTAGGCCTGGGGATGCGGGTCGGTGGTACCGTGCTTGCGAACCATGTGTGAGGCCCTGGGTTCAGTCCCAGAACTGCAAAAACAAAAGCACTACGGTAAGTAAAAGAAGGTAGTCATAAGAGCCACATATTATATGAGTCCTTTTATATGAAATATTCATAATAGGCAATTTCATAGAGACAGAAAGGTTGCAAAGTTGGCAAAGGTTAAGAGGGAGGACCAGTGGGAAGTGACTGACAATGGATACAAAATTTTTTTCAGAGTGATAAAATTTTCTGCTGTTAAACAGTTGCAATAGCACAATCTTGAGATTATAGTGGAAAAAGAAATTACTCTGCCTTATACTTTCAAATGGTGAACTCTGGGCTATGTGAAGTCTCCATCTCTCCATTTCTATCTCTGTCTGTCTGTCTGTCTGCCTCCCTCTCTCTGTCTCTCCCCAGCCCCATACTAGTGATCGGTCTCAGAGTCTTCCAGGAAGCTACACCCCCAACTCTGTTCATATTTGTTTATTTTGAGACAGGGTTTCACTAAACTGCTAATTTACCCAGGCTAGGTTTGAACTTTACTCCTCCTGCCCGAGTCTTTCGCAGCGGTAGAGGGGCTATCCCACCTAGTTTATTTCAAATCTTAAAAAAGCAATTCTTTTCTCATGAAAGAATTTCAATAGTGGAAGACGGTAAAACTATTGTCAAGCTTGCGCACTTTTATGAGCACCTTTGTGCTGGGAATTTGATAAACTACAACATTTCTTAAAAATAGTACCTAAGCTTCATTGGGAGATAGTTACTAGTTTGGAAAATATCTTTCTCTTTTTCCTTTTTTCTATGAACAGATAAAGTTGCAGGAAGCACAGTAATGAGCAATGTACAATTTTAAAGGCAGAACCAAGTGTCAGAGGGTAGATTATATAGGCCAGTTATCTTACATCTGGGCCAGGATAACTCCTCGCTTATCTCTCGGAATGCCTGAGATTCTGGCACTGACTCACAGCCGAGATAAAGACAGTGTGCTAATGATTTACGATGCACTGTTTAAAGTTCAAATTCTTCTGTTAGCAACCAGGACCAGTTTGTTTATTGACAGTGAATACCCGGTATAACCAGTTAGGCGGCCTGGCTTGCCTACGTGACTAAGACAGATGTGAAAGGTCTTGCAGGAGACGTTAAGTACTTTCCCAAAACAAAGATTTATCATCATACAATTCTTGGCAATTCAACCTGGAGACAAATTATCTCCTTATACAAATCAGAAAGACAGTAGGGAGCTGAACCTGGATATTTCGTGGGCTTCTTAGGGCCCTGCTGTATTACATCCTTTGCTTTTATTCAATATCCTCTGGGAGGCCTTGTAACACTTTCAATGATCCAACCTAATGCACCCTTTGCATGAGTAACACATTCCATACTGCAAACATTTTTATAGCAAAGAAAAGAACAGAAGCCTTCGAAGTTCTACTCCTGTGATCTTCTCAAAATCCTGTGAGAAAATATAAGCAGAGTGTAGTTCCATCCCTAGGGAACATCCCAGAAGTTGTTCTTCAATAGAAATGCTAAAGAAAATGCGTCCCTTCCTAAACCTGGGCTACTTGTCCAATTAAACCATAAAAATTGGTGCTTTCTACAGACAAGCGGGTAAGAGTTACATCTGTGGAAGAGAAACTTACGTTGCTTAAGAACTTTCCCAGCAAGCCACGGAAGCAATAGTCAGTCAGCCAATCCCAGAATCTAACAATCTACTCTAGCATACCGGTCCCCGGAGGCTCTCCTACCCTGCAGAAGCACTTCAACAAATTCCTCACAGTCATCCTCTGATAATGTATTGATAGAGAAAGCTTTGGAGTGGAAATTTGCTAGAATAATCGCAGAGCCTGAACACAGATTTCAAAAGGCAAAAATCTCAAAAATCTCATACACATAACTCTATCAGCTCCTTTCAGCACTAAGTGCCATTTCTGTGGATAGACCTTGCTTTACGGCCCAAACATTCAATTTTCCCAAATCCTGCCACAGACAAAGCACCAGAGGCAAATGGATCCATACTCCCTGACTCTGGAGTAGACCTCAGATGACTTCCTCTGATTTTTCCCCCAGTTCACCTTGTCAAGAAGGTACCTAGGAAAAGGCATTCTCTGAGCCTAGTTATTAGACCCAACCCTGCTGGCTGGTGTTTAGCTAATCTGATCATCCACTTTCTTTCATCCTCTCTTCCTTTCTATTCCAAGAATAACCACTTAAACCACCCGGCTTGCTTCTGTCCTGGAGAATTCCAACAAGCTTCCCAGTTTCCCGACTTTCTCACAAGGACTACCACTGAGTTCATGTATGTTACTTGTTTACCTCCCTCCCACTCCCACACTCCACTTCAAGGAGGTATGCAGCTCTTATAGCCAAGAATTCAACCAGCCATTCATTCTTCCCACTCGGTTAGAAAACTAGCAAGATTTGAATGTCGAGGCAAGCTAAATAATTTGCACCTCTACCCATAAATTAATGGGGGAGGACTGAAGTTATGCAGCATCCAGGTAAGCAGTAAACAGCTAGAGTGGGTACAGAGAGAGCCACGTAAGCTGGGATGGAAAAATGCCCATGCTGAAATCTCCCAGACAGGGAGCCTAATGCCCTAAACTATCTCTAACCCATAAAGCAAGTTTTCTTCTTATTTCATTCAGGTGATACAACAAAATATCATAAGCTAGGTAGCGTATAAACATCTAAACTTTATTTCTCACAGTTCAGGGAGCTGAGAATTCCATGATTAAGCCTTATTCAGTGTGTAGCAAGGAGCACTTTCTAGCTAGTATGTGGCACTATTTTTTTGCTGCATCCTACATGGTAAAAGGTGCGAAGCGTTTCTCTCTGGCCTCTTTCATGAGGGCACCAGTCTCCTCCACAAGGGTTCAGTCTTCATGGTCTAACCACCTTCCAAAGGCCGCACATCCTAACACCATCACTTTGGGATTGGATTTTAACATATGACTTTTGAAAGAACGCCAACATTCAAACGTAGCATTTCCTTTGTCAGCACTTGCTGAAAAGCTTAAGGAGGGGAGAAGGTACTGCACCCTGTAATGGAGAATGGAAGTGGAAATCTGCTAGAGTTTTCTCTCAGAGTCGAATGTATGCTAATGAGAAAAAATGAGAGAAGTCCCTCAGTCTTTCGTAGAGTACAAGGTTGAGAATTTAGTCCCTACACTGAGTGTTTACTCCATCCCAGTAGACTGAAAAAAAAAAAAATTAAGAAGAAATGAAAAGGAACAGAGAAAAACTCATAGTTTAATTTTGCTCAAGTCTTGGTTAAAGACCTATCCAAATCAAGCCTCGGCCCAAATACCTCTAACCTGCCCATTTCCTTTCCCCCTCATGAGGGTCTACTTAGAAACCTAGAAGCTGTGCTTGCTGGACTGGGAGGATGGGGAGGTCTAATTGGTTAACAGCCGAGGAGACTTGATAGCATCCCTGGGCTCATTTTCTTTTATTAAACACATGTGAGCTGGATGCTGCTCTGCTAGCCACCAGGAACTAAATAGGAGAATTCAGTGTATTCAAGAACCTTACATTCCATTGGAACACTGACCTCTGCTCTTCCTGAGAAATGGGAGGTTAATCTGATGATGCGTTTATTACGGTGGATAAGAAGAAAGACGGATAATGATCAGGTTTACAGCTGGAAAACACCCAGTTTTTCCTATGTGTATTCACCCTGGATTTCTACATTTCTCTTATGTCTGCACAGCTTTACACAAACTGCGTCTTTGTCCCAGGTCCTTTGGTCCAGCTTGTGTCCGGTCGTCTCTGGGTTTTACCCTACATATTCAATTCCTTTCTACAATTCTGGCAATCCCCATAGGGTTGTGATGAAAGTCAAGTGATTTAACCAAAGGAGAAAGTATCACTGCAATCCCATGTTACTGACAGGGTCCTTAGCGCTTGCATGACTCAGTCCACGCCTGTTTGGTCCTGCAGTATCTTCTCTACATCTTCTGCCTCAGGGCTCCAACCTCTTCCTTATCATGGTCATTCATAAAGCTCTTTCCTAAGACCATGAAGCAGTTTCAGGTTTCTTCAAGACAACACTTTATCTGACAGGAACTTTTTCTGAATTGCTATAGATAATAATTCCAGAGGAGCCTTAATACATACCCTAAAAGGATCTGAAGTTATTGACACACACAAAAAGATTCTGCTTAGAAGGAAGGACTTACCCTGTCCCCCACCCCATGCCAATAGGTCTAAATAAATTGCAGTCCAGGTCTGTCCTGATGACCTGCGCTATGCATCTCAGCATCTTTTGTTCTTCTCGGAGAGCCCATTTTTTGCTCCTCTGAGACCCCTTTATGCTACCTCCCAGCCCAGCCAGAAGAGGAACCTGAGCCCACAGACTGAACTGTTTCTTCTAGTCCCTTGAGGCACAAATCGAAAGCGTGGGATTGCTGTGATTCCTTTAGCACCACATATAACAACAATAATGCTTCAAACAAAAACTAAAATGCACTAGGGGACTAATAGTTAACATATCTATAAGAAGCTATCCGAAAGTTTTTCTATAATCTAACCTCTTAAAGACAAAATCCAAGCTGCTCTTACCTCCCCTTCAACCTCAAAAGTGTCCCCAGAAAGAGGTACACAGATGTAAACCAAAGCACAGAATAAAAGCTCAGGGTTAAAGAAGCGAAAGATAGATGCCCTCTGAGATCCCTGAGGTCACCACTAGGCAGAGTTGAGGTCTGGCTGGTGCCTTTAAGCATAGAAAGAAGATTAGAAACTGGTCCCCCTCTCTTTTTTTTTATCAGTACTGAAGATTAAAGCTAGAGCCTTTGCACTGAACTACATTTCCTGCCCTTTCTATTTTTTTATTTTGAGACAGGGTCTCACTAAGTCGCCCAGGCTGGGCTCAGACTTGCAGTCCAGTCCCCAGAGTGCTGAGATTACTGGTAAGCGCCACCTCATCTGGCTAGAAACTGGTCTTTATGGTAAAATTTATGTGCACTCTCATTCCTGAAAACTGAACTGCCCACTGTGTATACACATACACACCTTCAGAGCAAACGGTCAGGGACACACACCTGGTGATGGGACTCCGAGGCCCTCCCACAGATCCCAACTCCAGTGTGCTAAGTACACTCTGCGGAAAAGGCGATCTGAACGCTAAGAAGCTGTGTCCGTCCTTGTCAATTAGGAGTTCCCACAGATGGTATTCCTGCAACTCAAGCAATAAGAAGTAACCTTTTCCCTGGTGATGATATGTGAAAAAGGTGTCACATATAAATCACACTTCAGTAATACGGGGAATCAGAGAAAACAGATCAAGTCACTGCATAACAGATCCAGATATTTAAATGCATCAAGGCTGATGCAGGGGTTCCAGCACTGTTTTGAGGATCATTTATGAATGACCCATCAATCAGTGAATCAATTCACATGAGTCCAAGGAGGTGAGAAGTGGCGGGCACGGCCATGTGCTTCTCCATCCACCATCCTATGTACTGCGGGCAAAGAAATAAAGGTTTACCAGCAGCTGCCTGAGAAACAGCCAACACTAAAGTCGAAGGAGCTTCAGAGCCTTTGTCAGTCACTTTCCAACTGTGCAGTATGAGACCGGACTGTTGCTTTCATAATAAATCTTCAAGGTATGTCACAATAAATCATTAAACCTCAGGGATATGAAGATAAAGACTGCAAAGAGCACTGTTTTCCAGATGGTAGAAGACTGATGAGGGACTTAATTTTCAGTTTACCCACTACGTATTTTAAAGATTTTTGTTTATGGTAGTAAGTCTGCTTATTTCTTCTAAAGCTGATAGGTGTTAGTAGTTCTACTTTGAGATATCTATGGACATTTTTTTAATAGTGTCTCACTATGTAATTCAGGCTGGCCTTGAACTCAACATGCAGCCCAGTCTGTGGGCTTTTTTAAAAATAACTTCTTGTAACAAAAAATTGTATTGAAGTGTGACATTACTATATTATTAAAGAGGAAATATTTTCAGATGTATTTATAAAAGGTTTGAGTAACTTAAAAATAATGAAAACTTTCAGCACAACATTCATTTCAGTTTCAGAAGACTGGCCTTGCTGAAATACGAAATGCTTTAGCGTTTGTGGAAAATGAAATGCCTCAAACCTTATTCCCAGCTGCTTAATGCATTAAATTCTCAAGTGCCACATAAAGGTATTCTACTTCTGAAACTCAGCTTTTACACAAAATAAAAAAGCATGATTAAATGTACAAGGCCAGGAACAATGAAAACAGTCTTTTTATTAATTAAGCTGATTGGCACATTTTAGGTATACAGAATGGTCACGTTCATTATAGGGAATTCGTGCCTGTGCATGATACACACTTCTTTCTTCCCTCATTCCCCTCCCCTCCCTTCAGCTCCTCTTCCCTTCCTTATTTACACAAGCTTTGTTTCCATTTTTTCATCATTTTTTCTTTTCTCCTCCTTCCTCTCCCCCTCCCTCCGCTCTAGCTCCCCTTCCCATGTGAATATTTTCTTCCTATTTCACAATATCTATTACACATTTTGGTCCTTATTTATACTTCTGGTTTCTCACACCAGAGAGACAATGTTGTATTTACACGTGTGTCCGATTTATTTCCCTTAAGAGTACAGTCGTCAACTGATGAATGAAGGTTTTTTTATACAATGGAGTACTACTCTGCAAAAAGACGGGTAAGCTTGACACATCTGTAGCTAAATAGATGCACCCTGGGGTCATACTCTTAAGTGAAGCACTCTTAAGTGTCAGTAGACTTTTTATACTTTGACATTACAAATTTTCCTCATTTCTATTTCCCAAAGCCTTTTAAGGTATGTTTGTTTCTTTGAATGGAAATCACAGGTCCTGTGAACTTCTTACATCATCCCTTGGGTACTAGGCAACCGTCCAAACCGATGGCAAATAGGGCTTATAGCAGATCCACAGATAATACAACTGTGCTTCGTTTTCCCTGCCTGCCTTCACATCTCCTGCTACCACGCTGACACACGGCTCTGTCAACTCCTCCTTTGTAACAACGCCGAAGAAGGACTTCAGAACTGACATAAAGATTGATTCTCCTCGTTTCGAGGATCAGTCACTGCAGGACAGCTCATTACAGGAGCAGTCACCGCAGAGCCAGACACACGCTGCCCCGCACCCGCTGCCTCAGCGTGATGCAGGATTCAGACCTGTGCTCAGATTCCAGTTCACTCATACGTAGGGACGGCTATGGCTCTAGACCAGAGTCAGCTGCATTTCCTCAGCGAAGACAGAAGACCACTTAATTCAAAGGCATTTTCTTTTTGTTTGTTTG
>NW_004955412.1:5233564-5240192 GCF_000276665.1 Chinchilla lanigera
TAACATTTATAAACCAGTGTCAAGTACTGAATAAACACTAAGTGCTAGCTATGTTGAATATTCATAAACGTGTATGGATATCTTATATAAAACTGAGATCAACCATTTTCCCTAGATTAACAAGATTTTCTTCTTCACCAAGATTATATCAATTTACATCACAACAAACATCTGTGTACTCCCATAGCCTATCTTCTGCACCAACTCTGAATAGTGTTACGTCATGTAAATTCTGACAATATTAGGTCTTAAATTTCATGACACCCATGAGGTAATTTTATATTTATTAACCAGTTATATTCTGTCAATTGCCATTCATCTCATTTACCTAATTTAAAGCAATTCTCTATTCTTATATTTTAGGATCCATTATATGTAAAAAAATAAAATTTGGAATTTGTTTAAAATACCTTTTTCAGTTGTTTCCATGTCTCTAATTTTGCTTATTGTATTTGCTTATATGGAAGCTTCCAACAGTCAAGTAATCAAATTAATTCCTTCTGCCTTTCACATAAAAGATTGCCTCATGTTTTTGCCTAATACTAATCAATTTTGGCTAATTTCACATAGTTAATTAATCTAGAATTAATTTTTGTACAATAAGATAATCCCTTTATTTTCAAATTTTAGCCATTTTACATATTACCACTTATCCGCTGCCTCTTCTCCTACTGATACAAAACTCATTTTCAGATATACTGTAAGTTTTCATATGTTTTATTAAGTTATAGAATTCCTGTTTCTGACCTGTTTTCCTCATAACACTAATGTAGCTTTAATGTGATAAGATGGATTCCAAGATTTCTAGTCACTGTTATGTATGTATTTTTCAGTTACCAGAAGTTTCCTTTTATTTGTGGAAGATACATTCCAAAGCTCCAGTAGATACCTAAAAGTGAAAATAGTGCAGAGCCCTATGTATACGATGGGTGTTTTCGATACCTATACAGCTATGATAAAGTTTGATTTATAAATTAGGCATAGGAAGATCTAGCAACATAACCAATAATAAATAGAACAATTATAACACTATAATAAAAGTTTTGTGAATGTGGTCTGTCAAAATATCACATATTGCACTGTCCTTTTGGACAATGGTTGACTACAATAACTGAAACCTCGGAAAGCTAAACCACAGAGAGTTGAACTTCAGAAAAATGGATATCAATAGTCCCTCAATATTTCTACCATCTCCATAGACTTTATGATGGGATAAAAATGTGAAACCTAGACCTTGCGGGACCATAAAAGAAACTGACTCCGTATAGGCTCAGCAAGAACCACAAGGCCCAAAATCTAAACAGCAGATGTGACGTGCTGAGAGGTAGAAGTATTACCTCGTGTCATGGCTTGTGTCTGCTATGTCCCCCAAAGTCTCTTGCGGTCACAGGTGGGGCTTTTTCAGAGGTGGCTGGATCTAGAGTGTGTGACGCTGGGATTGATTCATGGCGCAGTGCTAGGATCAAGGGCACTAGGATGAAGGGTGTGAGTGCTGCCCGCCCCAAGTAGCCTGGATAAGATAAAAGGGGCAGAAAGAAGCTGCTGAGGTCCCTTGCTTGTTTGTTTTGCTGTCTTCCACCTGCCATAAACTGTCCTCTGCGATGCCCCTCTGCCAAGACACCCTGCCTTGGAGCCAACCAACGATGGACTGACACCTCTACAAACTGCGAGCTAAATAAACCTTTCCCTCTTGAACTTTGGGTGTTGGGTATTTTGTCTCAGCAACGAGAAAAATACCTGACACTTTAATGTATACATTAACTTTTCTTCTGGTGCTCATCTTACCACAGGTATAAAAACAGTGAACTCCCAGTTCTGCGCTTTACAGCCCGGAAGATATTTTACTCCACACCACGATACAGAAGCTCAGACATGCACTGGAAATGATGGGGAACTGCATGCACCTCCCTGCAGCCTTGTCTTATGTACATCCTCTTCATGATTCATTCGCTGCTTTGAGAAAATTTCAACGTAGAATAATTCTTAAACAATGACTTTGTCATTTTTCCACATCCCTGAACCCAAATCAGATTTGGTATCCTGATCAAGCTTAGCCTATTCTCAGCTCAGCTGCCTCACCCTGACATCTATCTCCTCACACCTACTTTTAATTCACTCTCCTGCCTACATCATTTTTCAGCCAGTTCTCCCCCTCCCTTGTGCATTGTTCTCTGTTACTTGTTCAAAACTATTTCTGTTTCTCTTATCGCTCACCAATAATTGACACTGTGCAAGCATGCTCCCTGCTGTCTTCTCCCATGGAATTCTTGGCCATCTGAGGAAAAGTGGAGAGATCCAGCTTGCTCCAAGCACAACTAGACCACTGATTCCTCACTCTTTCTCCACTGCTCCTGCATAAAGTTCATACTATTCCTACTGGGTAAAGTTAAGATATAAATTGTTTTAGAATGCAACTGATCAGGATGTGCGCTACATTTATTACAGACAACAGTCGTTTTCAGTACTGTGGACGGAACCCAAGGATGCTCCGTCACTGAGCTACATCTCCAGTGTGTTTATTTTTTATTTTGAGACAGGGCTTCACTAAATTGTCCAGGTTGAACTTCTGACTCTCTTGCCTCTGCCTTGCAAGTAGATAGGATTATGGACATTGCTACCACACCTGGCTAAGAACAAAATTATTAACCAAGATGAAATATGAAAGCAAAATAGACTTTATTTTGGCAGCAAGCACATTACTTGTAAAATATATGGCATCACCTAAGAATAATGATTTAAACATGTGGAATTTATATATTAATCTGATTAAAAGTTATTCCTTATAGTTTTCTCCAACATAAAGTATCTGTAGATTATATAATTAATCATATAAAGTGAATATAGTAATAAGTAAAATACTTTCTTGAATTTTTCTAACCTTTTGTTATATGTTTCAAAGAGAAGGTAAAGTCCCTTCAAAGGAGTGTAAGTTTCAGGATTACAAATTGTAATTCATTCAAAATAGATTGTACTACATTTTAATCAATATTGTTAGTAGTAAAAATGTAGGTTTTTTTATAAAATGCTACAAAAGTGAAGTTTTCTGATTAAACCTCTAATACCAAAATGTCATCTATAGTAAAACTTTAGCTAATGTGTTAGAAACCATAGTAAAGAGAGAAACTATGTAAAATCTTTAATATAACATCAAAAATAATCATAGGGCTTGCACACAATTTGAAGTGTGCTTACTTAAAGTATGGATTGGAAGTTCTTCTAATTTTCATTGAGACAGATTTAATCTTGATGGGTGACTTGTTCTTGGTCCACGTGCCCCACTGAATTCCACTGGCAAGCAGTTTTCCAGGGAAGTGATGGATGCCATTTAAATTTGCTAGGCCACACTGGCTGAACCACCAGCCCGTGTTGTTTCTGAGGTGACTGCAGCTCTTCACAGACTGACCCCGGAGGAGGCACGCAGGGCGGCACCCGTCATTGTCAACATCGGGTGTGCTGAAAGGCATTGCATTTTGATTGTCTTCTTTTCGGAGGCCCCGGAATGCATCACCTGGATAAAACAATTATTTAAATAACTGAACTTAGAGACAATTTCCAGTATTTTAGTCAACTACTACCAGCAAAATTATGCAAAAGCATCACATGTAGAAATACAGTTTATTTTTCCACTGTTTCTTACGTGAAAATCTCACAGTTTGCAAGATGCTGGAATCTGGTAATGAACTGTTCAATATAATAATCATCTATTGTATATGAAAACCAAGTACAAATTTGGCTGTGTAGACAAAATCAAGTCATTTAGGCCAAAAATATTAGTGTATAGGTTTGTTATGCCTTGAGGTGATCAATATAATGACTGATAGCTTAGGAAATAAAATAAGTTCCAGGCAGTAGTGAGACAGGGGAGACGGGCCTAATGCTCCCCAAAAGATAATTTTTCATTCTTTCTGCAGCTGTCCCAAATACCTCACAGCCAGCCACAGTTACAGAAAGTGCCCCATGGCTGCTCCAGGGGATATCCGCCTCACCTACCGCAAAGCTTCAGTCACGGACCTGTCCACGTCGACTCGGCCTGTAGCCCCTTCGGGTGACTCCATCCCACGGCCTCTCTGGATGATTCTGCCCGTCTATAACCTTCTTCAGTCAGGTGAGTGAGGGGTCCCTGCCTTACCCATGACCGAACACAAAGTGTGACACTGCCTCTGCATAAGCCCACCATTCATCCCTACATAAGCCACCTTCCCATGTGCTTAGTGAGCCCATCCATGCCCTGTCTTCCCTTGTGCTACACAATATGAACTAAAAAAAAAAAGCCCTCTTTCGGAAGGCATATGCTTGCCTATTTGTGATTTCTAACTCAGAGTATACTGAGCTAGTGTACTGAGAAGTGGTAACGCCAAAGGACACTGTCAACAAAAGCAGTCAGCCTCTGGGACTGGGGACCTCAAAGTGACTAGCAGCCACAGAACAACGCAGAATTGCTGGAAGCCACCATCTCGGGCAGCTAAAGGCATTCCTGGGCCTTTGCTCCATGTTTGCTCCATGCTGAGAGAAGGGCCGCGAACACCAAGAGCTGACAACCACGGACATTCAAAGGTCAAGGCTGTAAATACTAAAAGAGCTACAATTTGCTAATTCATGATTTCTACACCAACTGAGAAAAGAACCCTCAGCCAGTTAGTCCTAGTAGGTTTTCATTCCTACCACTTCAGATAGAGCAAAATGCATGAATAACTGGCTATCCACATGCTAAACACTGAATATAGACCCATATATCTCACCATGTACTAAAATGAGATCAATGAAGATGAAACTTTTACCTTTAAGAAATAAGCACCTGCCTGGCAAGCGCAAGGTCTTGAGTTCGATTCCCAGTAAAAAAAAAAAAAAAAATTTAGACTTATAGTACAATAGATGATATGAATGGGAAAGAAATTGCTCAAAGGAAGGAACAACTGGGATGAGGGAAAGAAGAAGAAAGAATGAAGGCAAAATAGATGTGTGTGTGTGTGTGTGTGTGTGTGTGTGTGTGCATGTTTATGCATAGAAGAATAGCTGGGATAACTGTACTGCTGATGTCTGATGGTTTATTGAAAGCAACAGTTAATGCTTAAAATTTTTTAAATTTTGACCAATTTTGCATGCTTGTATCTGGTAATCTGAGTAACTGATTTGAAGACAACAATATGCAATGGAACAACCATTGGTGAATTCCTACCATGCTGTCTAATGAAACTCTGCATTATCTTTAATGTTTTATTTAATAATTATTTCTTATTCTCTTTAATGGTTTGAACAATATTCCATTCTTACATCTGGTAATCTGAGCAACTTCACTGAAGATAACAATATGTAATATAACAACCACTGTTAATTCTTATCATTTTGTTTTGAAACCCTGTATCACTTTTAATGTTCTTGCTTTGTTTTGTTTATGTCTGTGAAGTTGGTATGCTGCTATTATTCTTTTTTCTTACTACTCTTTAAAATAAAAAAAATTTAGACTTATAATTACAAAAGTTATTTGGTTTCATTCAGGGGCCATGAAGTTTATGCATAACACCTAAGGCCCTCAGGAAAGACTCAGCTCTCCTCCTGAGATGTGCCTTTCCTTCATGGCTCTACACACACCCTGTAGACTGACCATTTTTAAAGGTTTACATCAGACATTCTATGTACATTGTGCTTGATAGTCACACTACCCTCCCGCAAGATTAAACACAGTACCTTGGCCAGTACACAGTTAAGTAAGCAGCAAGACCAGGAATCCTGTTGTATTTTATAAAGGTCCATTAACTTCGAAGCTTCTTAGTAACTCCTTAATACCTCAATTCCATCTGCATACATATACACTTTGACTTATACATTTAAAACTCTAAAAGAGAAGCTGTGTAAAATGAAAGCTCTGTAGTGAAACCAAGGCTTACGATGGTTTCATTTTGTTTCTAAGTGTTTGCCACCTCATGAGAAAAATCCTTGGAGAAGCCTCAAGAATTTCACTTGCAGTGTGGCCTCTCATAAACCCCAGCTGTCTGATTATTCAAGCCTCTGACTCTACACTTGAGGGGAAACAAAAGACACATAGCGCGGGTATTTATTTTTAGAGAGAATATAATTTTCCAGCACCCACACAGTGTAGCACCTTTCCAAAGTCCAAGTGAGACATCACCCAGGAAGCATTACCTCAAGTTTATGAGCATCTCATGGGTAAAATCCAACTATCAGAAGGATCATACATTATATGAACTTCTCAGTGGATTTTATTTAACAACTCATTTTTAAAATTTTTATTTAAATTAGTACATGGTTGCAGTATGTAATGATTATATTCATCCTGGGGAGTTGGTCCACGTACATAACACATCTTCATTCATTTCTTCATCACTTTTCCTTCCCTTCCCTGCCCCCTCTCCATTTCTAAATCTCCTTCCCTTTTGTATAAGATACACCTCCCTGTTTCCTACTATCTTTAATTTCCTCTTCAATTTATTTATGTTTTGGGTTTCTTATATAAAAGAAACCATAAAATATTTAAGCTTATGTGTCTGATTTATTTCACTTAAACTTTTGGTCTCAAATTGCATCTACTTTCCTACAAATGACCTGAGTTTATTCTTCTTTATAGCACAGTAGTACTTCATTGTATATGTGTCATATTTTTTATCCATGT
>NW_004955412.1:5240474-5255826 GCF_000276665.1 Chinchilla lanigera
AAAAAAAAAAAAAAAAAAGACCAGGTCTTGCTATGACCATTCATCTGTTGACAGACACATACACTGATTCCAAGATCTAGCTATTATGAGTTGTGCTGCTATAAACATGAGTATGTATCGCTGTCTAATTCTTTCAGGAATATACCTACCTAGAAGAAGAAGAGCTGGGTTGGAGAAATTTCTAGTTTTCAGTTTTAGAGGAATCGTGATACTGATTTCCATAGTGGTTGAACAAGTTTACCTTCCCACCAACAACGTAAAATGGTTCCTTTTTCTCCACAGCCTTGTCATCATTTGTTATTATTTGATTTCCTAATTATATCTATTCTTTCTGGAATAAAATAGAATCTCTGTATTATTTTAATTTGCATTTCTCTAATGCCCAGAGATGTTGAATATCTTTCATGTATTTATTAACCATCTGTGCTTCTACTGAAAGGGGGGTGTCTATGTATTTTATTTCTTTTCATATTCTAGATGTTAGCCCTCTGTCCAAGGAGTAGCTGGCAAAAGATTTTTGGGATTCTATAGGTTGTCTCTTCACTGTGTTGGTTGTTTCCTTTGCTGTACAGAAGCTTTTTAATTTGATATGATTATATGGGTTGATTCTGGAGCATCTGGCATTCTATTCAGAAAGTCCTTGACTAAGTATGTCTTCAAGAGTTTTACCTATTTTGTTATCTAGCAGATTGTTTCTGTTTTAATATTTAGATCTTTGATCCGTTTTTATTTTAGTACATGGTAAGATATGGGTCTATATTCTATCTTACACATGTGGGTAGCCAGTTATCCCAGCACCATCTGTTCAAGATATATATTTCCTCCTGTATAAGTGTTTGGCCCCTTCATCAAAGATTAATTTGTTGAATGTGCCTGGGGTTGTGCATCTTCTGTTCTGTTCCACTGATCCACATGTGTTTCTGTGCCAGTACTACGGTGTTTCTATCACTGTAGCTTTGTAATATCACTTCAAATCCAGGATTGTGATGCCTCCTGTGTTGCTTTTATTACATAGGACTGCTTCCGCTGCTCTGGGTCTTTTGGGTTTCCATATGAATTTTAGGATTATTTTTTCTAGTTCTGTGAGGGATGCTGTTGGTATTTTTATAGGGATTGTATTAAACCTACATATCAGTTTTGGAAGTATGGCCATTTCAACAATATTGGTTTGGCCTGCCCAGGAACAGGGGTATCTTTCCATTCAGACATCCACTTGAAGCTCTTTCAGAGTATAGTAGTTTTCATTATGCAGGTCTTTCACTTCCCTGGTCAGGTCAGTTCCTAAGTATTCCATGTTTATTGATGTTATTGAGAATGATATTGTTTTCCTACTTTATCAGTGAGTTCATTACTGGTGTATGAAATGCTATTGATTTTGTGTGTTGACTTTATGTCCTGCTATAATACTGGCTTCAGTTGCTACTTCTAGGAGCTTTTCGGTGGCATTTTTTGGGTCTTCTATGTAGAGGATGGTGTCATCTGCAAATAATAATTTGAATTCCTCTTTTCCTACACATATATCTCTTCTATTTCTTTCTCTTCAATGTTGCTCTGACTAATGTTTCAAGTACTACACTGCTATATTGAATAGGAGTGGTCAGGTATGGTGGTGCACACCTATAATCCAGCACCTGGGATGCTGAGGCAGGAGGATCACTACAAGGTCCAGTCTGAATGACATAGCAAGTCCATATCTTAAAAACAAAACCAAACAAATGAATAGGAGTTATAATAGTGGACATGCTGGTCTTGTTCCTAAATTTAGAGGAAAAACTTTTAGCTCTTTCCTCAGGGTTTTTATCATGAACAGATGAACAACTCATTTTTTAAATGCTTAAGTCTATTTCTTAAAAAAAAAAACTATTAATATTCTTTCACCATATTTACTGTGAAAGTGGGGTCAGTGAACAGGACACTATATTCTCTGACAACCCCGAGAAACTCCTCTCAACTTTTATCATCAGGAATATTTGTACTTTTTATGGAACAGCTGTGCTGCTCAGATAGTTAAGTTTATGCTTCTATTTTTTGTTCCAAGTGCAAAGCCAAACTTGTGGCCCATCTCTACCACACAGCTGATCTTTTCTCTGTTCCTGTCCTTCCATTCTGCAGACACCTTTTTCTTCCACTGTTCTGACATCCTGTGATCAACACTTGCAAGCTATCTAACAACCTTGGGAAAATACAGAACAACAGCATGTCAAAATCTGAAAGTTCCATAATATAAAAACTCACTTGTACATTTTACTTTCTAAGTAGATCATATTCATCTTTCAAAGAACCTCCACAAAAAAGTACTCAGCATATTCTACATTTAGATGGATTTTTACACTTTTAGATATGAAACACTGAAAACTCTATGTTGTAACTCTTTAAAAGTTTCCCTATATTTCTAGCTCTGCATTTCAGACTTTCACCTGATATTCTAAGAATGAGCCCCTTAGACGTCACAGATTCCAGTCATACCAGACAGTTCTCCATGCCCTGTAATTTTCCTCCCTCTAGCCCATTACTCAAACTGCTGCATTTGCCAACGTTCACTTGCCAAGAGCAAGTCTTGTTCCAAGGCCAGGCCCCTGGTTATCCCCAGAAAGTGTGCCACCATATCCACTCTCCCCATCAGATAGTGCAGGAGTAAGTAACTTTCGAAATTTCCCCAGCTTTCACATGAACTCCTTGTTGAAAATTACCCTTTCGTGAAATTTCCTGGATGCCATCAGTTGGAATCATTCTCAGCCTCTCTTCAACCCTTAAAATTTTATCAGTATTCTTTGTCTCGAGTTTATTCATCTTACTCACCACATTGTGATCAGTCAAATAGCTGGAAACCTACAACATTCATTTTTGGATTATAACACTGAACATACATAATGAATAAACACCACAAGTTCCTACAGCAGAGGTGACTGCAGTGTTTCTTAACTAAAATGCTTTAAAATTTCTAGGAAACTAAATTCATTTGAAAATGAGTTGATACACCAACATAGAATGAAGAGAACACTAAGTTCATCATTTTTATCAACTTTGATTATTCTCTGGCTCAGTGTAATGAGGTAAAAGTACAGAGCAAGTCACTTCATCTGTCAGGTTTCTGCACTGGTAAAAAGGAAAGAACAGCAATCATCTCTAACAGTCTATGACTTCTAAGTGTCAGTTTCTTTGAACATGAATTGGGAATAATACCTCCCAGCCTACCCCACTGGGCCTCCATCTAAAAGATCAACCGTGATTATATATGGGAAATGTTTTAAAGAATATGAAGTATAGGACTTCAAATCATTAGATAATGCAACGTTCACAACAGAGTATCAAGTTCTCTCACTCCTGATCCAGGAATGAGTCACACATCAAATAAAATGCATTCTTTTAATTTCACCTAATACTGAGTCACTGATACATCAATCTTCTGAATAATTCAAAGAACAAGAAACTTACCAGCATTTCCTGAATACCGTCCTAAGTGCAGTTTAAAAAATCTTGTTTCATCCTCTAGCCAAAAATTATCATATGAAGCATAAGCAAATGTGTTGTCTTCTGATTCCAAAGCCACATACAGCATAAAACTGACATTTTTCTGATTTACTATATAAAAAATCTTTTTTAGTCCTAGCCAAAATTCTCCTGTAAAAAAATTGCTTTGTTTTAGTATATTGCAAAACACAGTAGAACAACCCTTTATTCTTTAAAGTTTGGTATTATTCAGTGTTTCAACAACTCTGAGATGACTCACATAAAGAATTATAAGGACTGGTTGGCCTAGTTCAAATTATTAGTGTTTATCTAATTAAAAACAACTTCCTACTTCTACTTCACCAGATTGAAGAAAATTAGACTGTTTCATTTTATCTCCCCAAATGAAGTTCATAAGTTTATTTAAAGACTAAATAATAAGTCAAGTTTTACCTTAAGGCATGTCAGCAGAAATTTGTTGGTATATTATAGTAGGCAACAAAATCACGTGCACCAGTAAATGCAGGAGGTTCACTCCTAAAAGAAGTATGTCCTGAAAATGCCCATTGAAACTGTTTTCCCGGAAAATACTTCCTGAACAAGTATTTCTTTGATGTAATGCAGCTTATCAATTCCCTATGATTGGAAGTAGAATGTAGCAACACCAGCCTATCTCAGGTTTAGAGTCAATATTTCCAAGATGATTTTAAATCCAAGATAAGTGAAAGAACTTCCGAATTCAGATGGCACAATTTTTGCAAGCATATCCTACCCAATGGCTTTCTACTTCCCTCAGTCCATGGCATAGCCTAAAGGAGCATAGCCTCTGGGATATATGCTTCTACTTGAATTATGAAATTACCAAAGGACCTACGAATCTAGTCAAAACAAACTTCAAAGAGTTAGGGAATAATGGGACTGCATTCAAACTCTTAAAACTAAAACTAAGATATCAAGTCCTTTTTCCAGGGCTTACCAGGGCAATTTAGCTACCACCCAGTTAGAATTGAAAACGTATCCAGAATAAACACAAGAAGAAAACGGGCCGAGTAAGATGGACCCCTTGGGGTCTGTTTAGTCTCAAGCAGCCTGTGACTCTTGCCCTTAAGTCCCTGTCATCTTTTCCCTTGACTCTAGCCCTATATTTAAGACTTAACAGTACATTTTTCTTAATCCTCAAATTATTTTTTAAATGTTCAAGTAAAAGGCAATCTCAGTTTGCATCAAGAATATCTACCTAAAGACTTTATTAATCAAAACTCATATCATCACTCCATAGAAATAAACATAAAGTAAGGAAGATGACAATTCTAAGCTATGTCAATCTATGACTACTTAATTCAAAAGGAAACACTCAGTGGGAAATCAGAGACATGTTGAGAAAGACAAGTATTTAACTGCATTCTATAGCATGGCTCTTTTCTGGCTATAAGCCAAACCCCTTTTAAAACCATTGGCACGCATAGGGTTTATACCACCAGGATTAACACTTCCATTTACTGAATGAATCCTTGAATGACATTATTATGAGATGCTAAACATTTTAAATGACAATGATAGCAACATTTAAAATAGCACATAAATTATCAAAGTCACCTGCAGAAGTTCCAACTAATGTAAAAGTCTGCAAGGTTCAGAAATACCAATGTTGGTGCATGCTTTTAATCTCAGCACTCAGGAGGCTGAGGCAGGAGCATCACCATGAGTTTGAGGCCAGCCTGGGCTACATAAGAGAGTTCAAGGCGAGCCTGCACTACATAGTGAGACTCTGTCTCAAACCCTCTCCCCAACAAAAAAGAAATATCGATGTCCTGCTTACTAGCAAAAATCATTCTCCTGGGGTTTATAATTTTGAAATCTGAACATAGTGACATTTATTAATATTTTTGTAAGGCACTATGCTCATTTGAATTTGAAGAGTACTCAATTTGGAATTTTCTCTCAAATCACATTTCAACAGATATCTTTTAAAAATTTTTAGATATCAACTGAGGATCTTTTTAAAATCTGACATATGAAGACAGCATATTTTAAGTCATATTTTGATAGTCACATGGACTTGCTATTTTTACAATCAATGCAGAAAATCTATACACATAATATCAAAGTGGGAGGAAAAAAGTAGAGAAGAAATACATAAAAGTTGACCTAAAAGGTCACCAAATCCATCCAGATAATCACACCACAACCTCTGGAAATCAATCATCCCATCCATCCTTTTCTGTATCACGGTCCATCCACCTCCTCTGTAATCCATGTCGCACATCACCTAAACACGCCCAGAAAATACCAGAATAATACACCATTAACTTCGTTATTTGATATTATAAAACTGATGCTTCATCTAGAAGCCCAGAGAAAGATAAGATACTTTTCACTGAAAATTTCAATACATTTGTATGCCATTAATGTATTCAGATTTTTTTAACTCTAGAAAAATACTATTATAAAACAAACTTATAATAAAATTAATTGCAGTCCTTGTACCAGTCACTTTTTAAGCTATTTGCTTTCTTACTATAACTTTTTAAGCTTATCTTCTTATTCTTCAACTCTATAAATATTTTTCAGGTTAGTAATAATGGTACTGATCTGGTGTGGCAGAGTGATGTGCATTATTACTCTACAAATTAACTTTTTCTTCCCATTAAAATGCTCAGTATTTTAAGTGTTAAATGTGCCTGTATGTCTGGCTTGGTCACTCTAATCTCCCACAAACCGGCTTGTGTTCAGACCAGCACTTCCAGACAGAAAATCACCCTCCAATCCCACGCAGCAGGTGCTCACAGACGCACCTAAGCGGGCAGCTGCAGGAGACCCATAAAAGTGACAGAGAAAAAGTGACAGGGACAAAAGCAGAGCAACTCTCTCCATCAGGAACTTCCCACACAGAGACAGGGAAAAGTGGTGTGGAGGAGGTGAGGGAACCAGCATCTTCCCACGGAAGAGGCAATTATGCACCCCACACTCTACAGAATTAGAAGCCTTCCTCACCACAGCTGTTCAGATCCAGTTCTGAATATGTAGGCAAAGTAATTTAGGTAATTTTAAAATTATTTCCCACCTAATTGCCAATTTTTGGTATCTTGTCAACAGATTACAAAAAGTAATAGTAGTAACTCTAAGGAGATACTGGTAGTATGCACTTTAAAAAAAACATTGTACAATAAAGACTATCAATAAAGAATCATACAACACATAAATTTTCCTATGTAAAGAAAAAGTGTGCCCAGAAAAGACACATGTATGTATACACACATATATCCTATCAATATGCATTATCTCTAATAAAAGTTTCCTTTAGAAATCAAAGCATAGAACTACTAAGGACAGACATAGGATGATCTCATTTTATTCAGATTAAGAATAGATTATCTTATCAATCTGCCTTGTATGACCGTAAAATATTTTTTATTTATTAATTTCTTATATAATCACATAGAATCCTTTTTCATTAAAAGAAAGTATAATCAAAAATAGGAAGGGTAATCAAATGTATTTTAGTGGGATCCAAGGAAAAGAACACCATTTTTTCTAACCTCCATAGGTTAATTAAAGCAGAGATTTATGCTGCATGATTCTGCCTACTGTAAGGATAATATAAGACCGTGTGCTGAACAGATTTACTTTGAAAATTGTAACCATGGAAACTCAAGTAGAAAAGTGAAAGATGGGATGTTCTTCTCTGTTTCATCATTTGGGCCTTAGAATTACAGAAAACCACAATTTTAAAACTGGAGCTTCTACCAATTTATTTCAGATATTTCAAGGAAAACATTTCAAAAAATTAATATGTTAAATATTAATATTGAATTTTATCTTATTCTATACAATAAAGAAAAACTTTACCTCAAATGGGTAATTAGAGCCTTCTGGATAGATTATATATAAACCACTTGGTGTCTTGGTAACAGAGCCAATGGTATCTTTAATATCAGTGCAATCTAAACCTAGAAAAGTAAAATTATTTAGGATACCTTCAGTTTTGCATTTCAGACAGTCGTTACTGTAGAGAATTGATAGTGCTTTTTGAAATTATTAGTATAATCTCCATTAATGATATAATGGTCTTAACTTCTTAGAAATGATACATGGTCACAATTTTAGAAAATATATAGAAGAACTGAGGTTAAAAAATTTAGGCTGTAAGCTGGGTGTGGTGGCGCATGCCTGTAATCCCAGTACTTGGGAGGCTGAGGCAGGAGGATCGTTGCAAGTTCAAGACCAGCCTGGGCTACAAAGTGAGCTCAAGGCCAGCCTGAACTGAGACCCTGTCTCAAAAAGACAAAAAATGAAATAAAATTAAAAATTTAGGCTGCAATAAACATTCACCCACAACATCATAGTTAATGATTAATGTTCTACTGTATATATGTATCTTATTTGGGATCAACACTGACTTAATATACTATGCATTCTCTTTTCCAATAACTAAGATTCTTTCAGGAATCCAGGTTCCTCTTAGAGGGCGTAAGGGAAATCTCTACGAATGGAGAGGAGGAAACTCAAAAGTAAGTAAGTTAACAACTGTCAACACACCCTTGACTACTGTATTCCAAACTTGGAAACTGATGTATATTGGACAACGCTGTTACCCACAGGCAAACGATGGAAATGGAGAAGCCACCGTCTTTACCAAGAAGTTCAGCTTGAGATCAACACCATCTTTACAAAAGTCAGAGCTGCAGTCCACATAATGACCCTCTCCAAACCACTCAGCTCCCCGGGAATTGTACACATGCATGTGTGGATATGGACACTGGGTTTTTACTAGGAATATTATATTTTATTGAAAATACTGCAGTTGCAACTTTTATAAACGTAAAAAATCCAGCTCTTAAAAGCATCAGTTGCTCAGATGCCTGGTTTAGAGGACCGGTTCTACTCCTCACCAGCCAAGAGGCATTAACTAACCAAAGCCTTATTTTCTTCATAAAATATCAAAATAATAATACTATATTATAGTGTCATCCTGACAATTTACATACCTAGATATTATATAAAGCCCTTAGCACAGGGCCTGCCATACATTAATACACAGAAATGTCTCTCTAAAAAGTTAACTATAAAGAAGTGTTTCTTTTCCCTTTATTCCCAGGAGATGTAGATTTGCTGCCTAGGTTCTGAATTGTTAAGATATGTTCTTATAATAACTTTACACTCAAAGGTATGATAGAAGTTCATGCTGAAGAAATGATCTAGGCTGAAGTATCTGCTTTGTCATTACCATCCGAATAAGTATAAACAGATTATTTAGATTTTTTGGGCTTTACATTCCTTATCTGATGGTAATCATCATCACAGCAAGTCTTGATATTGCTCTTAGTATGCATCAAGCAACAGTTTAAGGACTTTTTTACATATTTACTGATTTTCCCCTTCAAACTGACCACCTGAGACAGATACTACAAGTTTACTGATGAGGGAACACATCAAAGAAACAGCAGGTCAGAGGTTTGAGGCCAGATAGTTGGGAGTTCATGTTCTGAACTACCACGGGACATTACCTTCTGAGAGACACTTGCAGGAAATAAATGCTACAATCAAATAACTTAAAGTAACAAGTGAAAGTGCCTATCTTCACCTCGAACACAGGAGGGTCTCAGGCATTGTCTATTATCTTCCCTTTCTAGGAAAAAAATAAAGAGCACATACCAGGCCCTCAGTGAAATTTACTTGCTGAGAACTTTGTGGTGGGAATTCATTCTGTAGGTTTACAGAGTCCCTTTCTTACAAGACCAAGCCATAGGAATTAATATGCTGCATTTCAGTACAAAAAAGTACTAACTTTCTATTTATTTCTACCTTAAATGTCTTTTTCTTTTCAAATGTTATATCCCAGTTTGAAACCTTTCAAACCAGTCAAAAATATTTTTACAGGTGGGAGGAATTCTGAAACTTACTTTTCTTCTGTCTGAAAAGTAATTATTAATAACATGGCAAAAGCAGACGTCCAGCGTAAAGCTGCCTACAACTTCGCTATTTTCAACAGACTCAGGATGTCCTTGTGCAGGCATGATTTTCAAATGGTTCAAAAAGTTTTCTGGTTTAGGAAAGTGCACATTGTCCGTGGTGTAATTTACTTAATGGCAGGTATTAGCCTTCCAGTCTTGTTAGAGAACAGTGAGCTGCCTTTTATAAACAAAACGTTTAAATATACTAAGCTGTCCAGGAAAATTTTAAGCGATAAAACACAAAATGAAAAAAACTGAAGTATCAGCACTCTCACCATGCGACTGCACTGTTCTGTGAGGAAAAGGGTCCAGCTGCTTCCTAAAGACTTCTGTAGTCAAAAGGAGAACTCGATTCATGAGCTCATTCACCTAAACACACATGCGCACACACATTTAAGTGAACTTATGTTTGAACAAACCTCCTCCAACTAAATTATATATACACCACCTCTAAGCCTCTTATAAATACAGCTCTGAAGTGCTGCCCTTTTCTCTAAGCTGAACCCTTACTGCTTTAACAAAACATTCGAAGTGTAACTAAGTAACAGTCATCACATCCGGCAGTGTCTACCTCCTGATACTGATTCCGTCTGCCCACCTCTGTGTGATGCAGATTTTCCTCTCCTTTCTGGTCCTCTCCCTTTGATCTTCTTGGAGTCGTCATTCTCTACACTAGCTGTCAATGGGATCATACTATTTCCTCGGGTGAACCCTTGATTGACTATTTCGTGTGCCACAGTTTAACCCCTGGTTATTTCTTTAGTTCTTCAGCTTTCCTTGTACATCGTGAACCTCACCAGCTGATCCAACCCACACCAAGAATTCCCTCAAAATAGAATGCCCTCCTCCCTACCCAATCCTTGGGACTTCTAATGCACTTATTGATCTCTCATGACTCAGCTTGCCAGCTCTCTTTCTCTTTTGCGTCATTCTAACAGCATCCACTATTTTTTTTACCTTTTTCTGCTCCACTAAACTGTATCTCTTGAATGGCCACTGTTTTGATCACTGTCTGTTTGTTGGAGGCTTACTGCGGTACCTCTTACATATTGTGGTACCTTTCACATAGCAGGCACTAAATAGATGTCTGAACGTGACTGTATTAAAAAAAAAAAATAGTGCCTTCAGCTAGCAGTTAATATACACATGCAATAACAACACAGTACTAAAAGTCCATACCTGATTGGATAAATAATCCAGGGATGCTTGTTGCTCATCCATCATATTTCTTAATAGTTTTTTGGTACTTCGTGTGTAGGAAACGATAGAATTTTGCAGATTTCCTTAACCATAATAAAAATAGCTGCTAAATATTACATTGTTATAGAAAACAATTACAGTGAAAATGAATTTCACATGATTTTGGATAAGTATGTAAACAAAATATATCAGTTTATCTGAATACTCAGAACTGTATATTTTAGTCAGTATATATTGTGTTTAACTCAGGATTAACTAAAAAAAAAATTTAATGAAACAATACTTTCTAATAACACAGATTGCCCAAAATAATTAATCTTCTCTAATTAAGGGACAACATTCTGAATATTGATTGTCACTCTATGAAATGAGACATACAGAGGCAAGAGATTCATTATAAATTACCATATAAGATATTAAAAGAGAACAGTTAATTAACTTGCATACCAGTTAGGTTCACTTTAAACAAAAACCTTTGGTTTTCTTTAATTTTTTCTAATACTATATTTTATATAATTAATCTGCCAACACACATACACACCCATAATAATTCTTAGTCAACATTTTTGCTTGGTTGATTTCTGACTGAACTTCAGTATACATTTTTCTTTTAAAAAATCTTTATAGAAAATATTCGATATCCCTTTTGGAAAAGTTGCAGAAACAGTACAAATGACTTTTTCCTTATGGCATTTGAAACTATGTTGTCAAACTGTCCCACCACCCCTCATTTTTCTTACACTAAATACGTTCTTAACACGATCATCAAAGTTAGAAAATAAATGTTGACTACCTGTATTCCCAGACCCTACTCAAGCTTTACACATGATATCAATGATGTCTTCTGTGACAAAATGATTTGAACATCATTGCATATTTTATCCTTTAGAATTATTTTATTTCTGAGTTTATTCCACCTACGAGTAGGATTAATTAATAATGTCTGATATTTTGTATCCTATCTCACTCAGATTCATCTCTTTTAATTTCTGTCTCTCACTCTCTATCAACTTTTTCCTGGATGAAGACATCTCTCCCACTGGTACTAAAGCTGCATTCATTGGTTTGAGAAGTCGGAGCCCCTTGGTTATACACACTATTAGCTCCGTTAAAGGAAGCGTTTCACACTTCCGGATTGACCTAGAAGTGCTGATCCTACGCGGCCTGGATCAAACCATCAGCTGCACCTTTCTGATCCTGCGTCTTCCTCCTGTCCCCATGCGCTGCAGCACATCTACACACAGCAGGTCATTAATGCTACCGCTCTGCTTTGACTAAACAGCTTTTTGAATTGACAGTAAAACTTCTCATATCACACTTCACTACATAAATCGGCTATGAATTGTATTATACTAATGCATTTGTTATTAGAGTACTAAATGCCAATGTACTAATGTTTGATAGTCTCTCCTCCATCACCACCCCCTAAAAAAAAAAAAAAAAAAAAAAAACAGGTAAGGTTTCCCAAAGGTCAGAAGAAAAGAAAAAAATGCCCTCAGTAAATTAATATACTATACAATTAGAGCCCTCTGATTTGCCCCTTCCCTCTGGTCAGGTGATGCCACAGGGCTATTTGGAAGAAGGATTCATTCATTTACCAAATTTTACTAAGCCCTACTGTGTGTCGAGCATACAAAGCCTCTGACCTCAGGTGATAAGGACGGATATAAAATGACCCGGATGAAAGCTGTGTTTTTTTATGTCTACCTTAGTAACAAGAAGCTGTATCCCTTGGTAATTGTGTTCATTTTCAATACTTACTGCACAGTGAATGTCTTTCTTCTCGTGTAACTGTAGTTTTAACATCGCAGGACTCTTCACAGTCTTCCTTATAAACAGTGTCACTACTCTGACTTTCATCTTTTGCATCAGTTACATCTTCCACACTATTAACTACTGGAGAACTCTTTACATTAAAACAATGAAAACAAGAAGAAGGTCTGAAATATGTGGATCTAACACATAATAAATAAAACTATAAAAAAAAATTAGAGTTCCAGACATACCATGAGGATAATCCTTAGAAAAAATATAATTAACTGATTAATTCAAACTTCCAGGGGCCGGGGATATAGCTCAACGGCACAAGTGCCTGCCTGGCAAGCACAAGGTCCTGATTTTGATTCCCGATACCAAAAAAATTTTTTTAAATTTTTTAAAAAATTCAAACTTCCATAAGCAAACCTTATGGATAAATTTTAGATAGGAATAATAAGTGTATGTTAATTCAATACTTTCATCATCCTTTTTTCTTCTCAACTTCCAAAATAATATATTTAGGGTTTATTTCCATTACTGTGACTCTACTGCCTTGACTTTAACTTCTGCAAATCTGTATATGTAACGCAGGGCTGAGTCTTTCCTCTTCTAAGCATCTTGCAGTTTGAATTTCCTTGAGAAGGGACTAAGAAATGTTCCTGAGACACCTACATTTCTAGCCAAATGGACTTTCCGCAACCATCTATTGTTAAATTGTAAGGGAAAAAATTGTAGTGGCAAACCCATAGCTTTTGTGTAAGATAACACAAGTAAGGGTTTGAAAGGTCAAGTGCTCATCAATTTGAAAGTAATCAAAAAATTAATAATAAAATTAAAAATATGGAATTTTGCTTTGCAAAATCTATAACATATATCATTAAAAGGCCAATTCTTTTTTTTTTTTTCCTCTGGTACTGGGAATCAAACTCACAACCTCATGCTTGCCAGGCAGGCGCTGTGCCACTGAGCTAAATCCCCAGCCCCTTAAAAGGCCAATTCTAATTATCATTCCAAAAGTATCTGCAATTATCAGTGTGCTATTGGTTTCTTCAATATTAAAGCATTCTTTGGTAGAAGTTATATAAATTTAATATCTATTTTAATAAAATAATAACAAGTTTTGTCCTGCTTCATCTGGATATTGAGAGAAAATTATAGAAGCAACTATGTTATAAAGATGTTATATCCCCAAAATGATGTTTACATTTTATTACACAGTTCTATTTTAATCTTCTTTCACTTTCTACTTCTGTGATGACTGACATACTGGATGTTTTCAAAATTCTAGCTTATATATATCCTTTTTTCTAGAAGGTTCTTAAATTTTAGCACATACTTTAAAAAATTCAATCATTAATATTTCTGAGATTTTTTTAAAGAATTTGTTCTTGTTTCAATCACGGAACACTGGGATATGGTTTTGATACAACGGTAAAAACAGTTCATGAAACTTGAAAATTATAAACCAGCATTAAAATATGTGAGGCTTCAAATCTCCAGCTGCTCACAGCATTGCATACACCACATTGGCTATCACTCTCATACTGTTTTAGATTTCTTAATTAAACATTCACAAGACCATACCTGAAATACAAAACTTCATAGAAAAACTTTTTTTACAACAGCAAAGTAATTTTTTTATTCAAGTTAATCAGAAAGTTGTGAACTAGTTTTTAAACTAAGCCTGAAATTTTTCAAAAATTTTTATGAGAATTTTTAAAGTCAACCGTTTATAGTTTAAGTTTATAAATAGTAACATTTAAGCAGTCTCAACATTTCAAAATATTTTAACTGTTGCAAGCATTATATTTGATAGTATAATTAATATTTTCAAACTTCTAATATGTATCTTGAAAGCTAATCCAACTTTCCTAGCAAAAATAAATTACGAAAATTCTTACCATAGAATGATGTACACAATTACCTTGTACAGATTCTCCACAAATAAAAACACATACATTTAAAAACAAGAGAGAGGCTTGGGATGAATACATCATATTTCTCTTTAATAAACGAAAACACTTCTTCAAATATCAGTCAGCTCTCTGTGGAAAAAACTACAGGGCAAAGAGTCTTCAGTAAAAATTTGCTGGAAGGCTTACAACAAAAATGGAAGCCAATACTTAATAGTTTCCATGCCCTCCTTTGAAACACCACCCTCCCTAAGAAAAATAAGGTACCTTCTGGAAAGCCTGGCATTTTAAGTCATACAAATTCTTTTTATCATTTCATGCCAACATCATAAATCCATACTTTTGCTAGAGAGGCAGTAGACAGACAAAGCATAATTACAAATTCATCTTCTTCTTACGGGTCAAATTTTTTTACCTTCAGAAAAATGCCTTTGGAAAGGTACACCTCGGTAACTATGAAATGGTTTGCACAGAAACAGTAAGGAAGAAGAACTAATAACTGGAGTGGGAAGAGCATTACATTGGAACTATTTTGAAGTGTTAAGTAGAAATTTGTTCAATATAATATCCAGAACAGATAATTCAGACTTCATATGTACCTTTATATGAATTGTTATCATTAATGATCATACTAACCACAGAAATGTCAAATTTATAGAACATTGTGTGTTTTGCAGCTCTATTCTTAAAAATTGTGAACATAATGAAAATGTTATTGAAAATGACCATTCTCTGAAGTGGATATCTCAGTGCCTGGGATGAATCTTCAAATTTTCCATTACACTGGCTCCCTCTCTTCATTCTAGAAACACGCCTAAGACTCTAGCAATGTCAAATTAAAAGGCAAAATGAAACTTTCTTAAGGCTTGCTTCTGATTCAAAGCCTGATAATTTCAAGGCAAAGACCATAGTTTTTATGGCAGTAGCATAGTGACTGACACACAATAGATACAAATATGCACCTAACAAAGAAATATCTTAAACTAATAATCTCTTTTCTGGCTTTACCTTCTCCCTGCTACTTAAACACAAGTATTCTTTTTTTAAAAAAAAAAAAATTTATTTTAAAGAATAAAA
>NW_004955412.1:5257783-5261677 GCF_000276665.1 Chinchilla lanigera
GCCGGTCCAAAACACAAGTATTCTTATCCTTTATTTACTAAAACTACTTTTCTGAGTTTCTCCAGGGAGGCAGTATGAGTCTGGAGTACAGACTTGCTCGCATCTTTATTTCACCACCTGTGTCTGCATGTCCCCCAAGCCTCACACAGTCATAGGTAGAGTTTTTCAGAGATGGCTAGATCTAGAGTGGGAGTAAGTGTGTGATGCTGGGATCAAAGATGTGTGATTATTGAATTAGCCCACCGATTGGTGTGGCCTGGTTCTGCGTGTGGATAATGGGAGGGCTCATTATCCTGGGCATGAGAGCCACCCACCCTAAGGACACGTATTCTGGATAGAATACAAGGGACAGAAAGAGGGCTGCTGTTGTCACTTGCTGCTCCTCCACTACTTTATTGCTTTGCTGCCTTCTGCCTGCCATGGACTGTTTCCCCTCCATGATGTCCCTCTGCCATGCCACTCTGCCTTGGAACCAGCCAACTATGAACTGAAACCTCCGCAAACTATGAGCCAAAATAAACCTTTCCTCCTTTAGCTTTGGGTGTTGTGCATTTTGTCTCAGCAAGGAGAAAAGTAACTAAGACGTTGCCTAATATTGCTACCGTTCAATTGCCTCCGTTTTAGAATGAGGGTCATTGTATGGATTAAGCACAAACAAATGTTAGGTGGTGTCATCGCTATTACTACTATTTTACTTGCCTTAGGTGCAGTGCTAACACTCTGACAATACTGATGACCTTCATAATCTATATTAGAAATCAAAGAGTGTATATATTTAATTTTAAATCTCTAGGTGAAGTCTTATGAAATTGAAATGAAGATGACAACACCTTAGCAATTTAAATCAGCCAGACATTAAAATTCTTTGTTCTTTCACAGCTTGCCCTGAGATAAATTCAGGAAATTCTTATTTGAGGAAAAAATACTTCTGCAACAGATAGAAAAAATAGCTTCAGCCAAGATGAAAAAAATTATTCATCATAGACTGCCACATGACTTGTAAGATTGTAACAATTGTTAAAAAATTAAATAAGCAGGAGGCTATTGGTGAAGCAGTGTCATATTCTGAGACAGACAGAGAGAGAGAGAGAGAGAGAGACAGAGAGAGAGACAGCCACAACCTAAGAGTGTATTTTTGTAACAGTTTCAGCCATTCATAAAAGCCAATCACAGGCAGCCAACTCATTATATCATCCCCAAATAAAGCAAATATCTAGCTGTAGCAAATCAGGCGATTTATCTGCTTTGCCTTTGTACTGAACCTGTAAATCCTGCAGCTCATGCTACTGGGTAGAGCTCATGATGCTGGGTATTTCTGGCTCATAATGCTGTCTGATTTAATGATGAATTGCTCTGTTCAAATAAACTCTGTTTTAATTAATTTGTCCAAAGTTTTTATTAGTATAACATTCAAATTAAGTTATGTGAAAATACTTTGTAACTACAAAGTAGTTATCAGCTTCTTAAATACCATTAGTAATTTATGAGGCCAGTTAATGAACAATCTCATGTTTAACATGTTTGAAGCCTAATTTATTTTCCTTCTCCCATCCTTCTACTCATTCTTCCCCATTTAAATGAAAATATCTAAACTTAAAACCTCCAATGGTTTTCCCTCCATCAGAAGTTGGATTATATATTAATCCCTTACATATCATATAAGTCCCCACTGAATTGGGGCCATATACTTCTACAGTCTCAGATATCAGTATATTTTTCCTAACTATTTCTTCTATAGATACAGTGGTCTTGGTGTTACTAGACCAATATGCTTCTGTTTTCAGAGCCTTTTGTACTTACAGCTCTTATCCCTGTAATATTCTTCGTGCAGATATTTAAATGCTAACCTCTTTTCTTTCACTCAGGCCTCTGACCTAATTTTCCATCCTTAGGGGCCTTTCCTGAGCATTCTATGTAAAATAGAACTGACATCAGTCTCTGTCCCTCACACTACTCCATTTTTTCCTTGTGATACTTTTCACTACCTGATATATCCACTCAGAAAGAGAAATAAATATGTTTCATGACCATACATCTTTGAAATGTTATTCATTACTGTATCCCTAGAAAGTTCTTGGCACATAACAAGTGTTATACAGATGGAAGAATTAAGCATTACAGGGCTGGAGATGTGGTTCAGTAGTAGAGAGCTTGTCTAGCATGCTCCAGGCCCCAGGTTTAATCTCCAATACAACAGCAACAATTAAATTTTATACTTAATTCAGATGTTACTTCTGACAAAATAGAGACTTTACTTGTTCTCTGTTGCTTTAATATTTGCCTTTCCTTTCAATCATAAAGTTCATAAAGTCCTCCAGTTTTCTTTCTGTTATCAAAACATCTCACCAGGAAGCCTTAGTTTTGTGGAATTTAGGATTACACAATTTAAACAGAATGTGGGAAAACCTGATTAATATTTTGAAGACAATATTTAAAAAGTTTTTAAACTGTGATCTTAAAATCTGATGATCTGAAATGTAAGATGTACTTTCTTCTTAGCTGTTATCATAAAGCAACACTTAAAAGAACGATTGTATGTCCAAGCATTTGTAAGTACCTAAGAAACAAACATGCCTCTTAATGGTGAATAACATAACATACCATGCAACAAAGCGATTAATGTGGCCAAGAATCACAAGTCGCCAATCCAGTAAGAGAAAAAGCTCAACTTTCAGGAAAACTAAAACGTCTCTGTACTTCAAACAGCCAACACCTTTCTTTTCACTTTTACTTGCATGTCCCACCGCCCCACTTGCTTACTGTCCACCCATGCCTGGAGAAAGTCGTTAAGGTTAGTGTGGGAATAAAATCAGGGCAATGCCTGTGGCTCGGCCAGTTAAAAACTTGCCAAGACAGCTAACTGTCCAAGTGTATACACGTAGCCTCTCTCTGTCAGGATTATATATTTCACCCTCTGACGTAATTTTGAAGAAGACTTGAGCACTTTGTGCAAAACTAGATTTGTTGTGGCATTTAAGGATCTCAGTCCCCAGACCACATTCCGATTTGCATCATTACAGCCAACTTTGCCAAGACTCTGTTTTTAATCATTTTAGGAGAAGTTTATTATTTAAAGTCTAAAAATGCAGAAACTGACTCACAAAGCCAGAGACACTGGAATGAGGAGCGAGCGAGCTTTATTTGGTCTGCACAATTTTGCTTCCAATCTGGGAGTTTTTTAAAGATAAAAAATAAAAACTGGCCAGATTACAGTAGAAATGCACATGTAATTTTAGACTGAGCTCCAACAAGTTTCAATCTTTTTCCAAATTTTCTCTTCCACAGCCATTGGACTAGTGGCTCAAAACTCCATTTAATGTTCTGTACCTCCTGAAACAATTTCAGTACGACGGGCTCTTCTGGCGCGTCCTCCCAGGAGATTACCAGGATAAATCTGGACTTCTTTCCAGGCCGCGTAGCTGTGATGGTCCATTTCCAGGGTCTGGCACCAAGGGAAGGCACATTGGGAGCATGTGACACGCAGCCTCTGTAAGTAGGGCACTGGAGAGGGAATGGCAGGAGCATTTTGGAGCGGGTGAGGGAGCAGGGAGAAGGAAAATTTCCACTTCACCATTTTTTGTAAGAGATGGCGTTTGGGGATAGTGATACCCCAAGTCTCACAACCAAAACCCCAAATGATTCCGCTCTAAACCCAACCCCAAATTATTCCTCGAAAATAACTATTTCCGAATCTGCCAGCGGCATTTCCCGAATCTGGGGATTTTCCGTCTCACTGTCTTTGCTCACTCTCAACACGCTCACAAAAACACCCTCGTGAAAGGCGGGCAGAGCCCAGTCAGGCGGCAAGGCGCGCCCCAGCCGTCGTCTCGGGGCACCACGCGGTCCCCAGAGGCCGGAGGCGCCGCGCGGGCCGCTGGGAGCGCGGGCCGCGGC
>NW_004955412.1:5262017-5324675 GCF_000276665.1 Chinchilla lanigera
CGGGCGGAGCCCCCCGCGGCCCCGGCGTGTATCCTTCCCGGCCGCGCCGGCGCGGGGCGGCGCTCGGAGGGGTTCGGGGTTCTCGTTAGAGCGATCCGAGCTAGCGAGCCGTCCTGACGCGGGTGTTAGCTTCACACTGTCGTTGTCCCCCTTTGGCCCTGAAGTGATACCGGCTCCTTCCCCTGCCACCCGTCACCCCCTCCCCACCCCACTTTTCCACTTCGAGGTAAATTTTTTGTAGATTTTAAAATAAATGTGTGTGCTGTGCGGGAGATATTTTGCCATCTAGAGTTATGCCATTATGTTCCTTTCTTGTGTCCGTGCCACTTTCTGAGCGATCGTTCTCCTTAGAGAAATGGCACAAGTAAAGCTTTTGCTGGTCTGAAGATCTGCTGTAACAGTCAGCCCAGCGCATTCCTGATGCTTTACCAGAGCTGCCACAGTTCGATCGTTTGTTTTGGTTTCCGTCGCTACCCAGTCCGTTGTCAGAGGGATAACGGCGAGGAAGTGAACTTTCACAGTCTGGATTACTTGTGATTTTTTCCCTGGGAATTGGTTGAGCCCACTTTTGATATTGCCGTTGGTTCCACTGTAGAAGATTGAAAGAATTTTGTTTTCAGAATAGATGAACCATGTTTATCCCTTCACACCGAGTTATAATAATTAGAATGTAACCTTTGTATTCTCTAAGGACTTCGGTTGGCAGTGATGGTGCCGCGTAATCGTCTTAATGGAGTGTCTTCTCTTTCCAAGTTAACCTTCCCCCTCCACCCCCATCCCGTCCTGGTTTTCTTATCCCATTGTCTCGAACTTCCGGGAGAGTTTTTATGTTCTGTTACGATTTTAACAGCAAACCATCAAACAGTTTCTGCTGAGTGTCTGCCCTTTGGTAAGCTGTATCGTGGGTCCTAGGGATGCAGATCCACTGAAGGAGACAGGCAAAGACAGAGCTTCAGCACTTCTCTGATCATGCTGTCTGCAGTCTTCCATCCCTTCTTTTATTTCTTTGGCCGAGTTCTCAAAGCCGTGGTCTGCAATAGCAGCTGCTGGCTGCTCTCATCTATTCATTATTAAGCCAGTTCCGTTCGTCTTACACTCTCGCTGCTTTCCTGAATTGTCCTCTCAGGAAGGTACTCTGAAATAAATTGGATTGTCTTCCCTATGAATTTGATTCTTCCCCCTTGTATTTTCTTCTATTTAGTTTATCTCTAAATGAGAATATAGGAAGCATTGTAAGTCACTGACAAAGCTTATGTCTTCCCATCATTCTCATAATGAAATGGTCATAAGCTTCCATTTTCTTAATTTATATTGTATGAGCATAGATACAAATAGCCAAAAGAACTGCAAATAGAATTCTGCAATACATCAAAGGAACATAACCAAAAAGACTCATAGAAGTCTTTTAACCAAAATTATAATGGTAGATTACTGTAAAGAAACCCAGTACTAAAATATATTTGAAGATTATATACTTAAAAGTAACCAACTTGTAAGTGAGTACAATAAATGACGGAGTCACTGATAAAATCACCAATATTTGCTTGTATGTATGTGTGTGTATATTTGCTGACTTACATATATTTTGCTAGAACTACATATATAATTTTATATAATATATATTTTAATTGTTATAAAGGGAATTTGAACATAACAAACTGTGAAACTAAATCAAGAATGCTTTCCACTTAAAGAAACACTAAAGCAACTTGTGTAAGTATTTTGGATGTTCTTAGGTACTGTAGTGTTTCCCACTGAATTCCTAGTAGAGGGAAGGTGCTCCAATTTATTGAGTGAGTAAATGAAAAAGAAAACAGGTGAAGGAGTCAATCTTTTAAAAGTATGTCTTGATAAAAATTAACTGTAATCTCCAAATGTGAGTGCAATGCTCAGATACCATCTAGCTCTCTGTTGAAGATATTTTCTAAGTAGAGTTAGAATTTCCTAATTCTAAAGGCTATAAAAGAATAAAACTTTATAAAGTTCACCTGATTAAAATTAACTGAATTTCAACATTTCAGTCTCTTAGAATCCAAATAGAAATAAGGATTGTTAAGAAAAAGAGATCCCATCTTCATACGATGCCTTTTTCTCGCAAATATCCTGATTTTGACCCATTTTATCCTGTCACCCTGCTGCTTATTTCTTACCCACTTTATACTCAATTCTTTTTTATTTAGACATACTCTCTCACCAGCATACTTGGTTCTTCATCCCGCTATTCTGCTTCAGCACCCAAAAACTAGTATAACCCCCTTCTCTACTCTTGCATGTGAATAACAAAATGTTGGCAGAGAAAAATCACAAGACAATACAGATGGCAGCACAAAAGAGCCCGAGCTTTGCCTAAACGAACCAGGGTAATCTCTTCTTACTGCCAGTGCCTACCACCATTCTCAGTAGAGTGTCTTACCACTTCATAAAACATGGATGACCGAGCATGGTGGCGCACGCCTGTAATCCCAGCACTTGGAAGGCTGAGGCAAGAGGATCACTATGAGTTTGAGACCAGCCTGGGCTACGCAGTGAGCTCAAGGCCAGCCTGAACCGCATAGTGAAACCCCATCTCAGAAAGACCAAAAGAAAAAAGAAAACCATAGATGCCATGAACTCCCTTAGGTCCCTTCCAACAGACAATACAGATGCACACACTCATCCACTCGATTTTTCCTCAGACTCACTGATAAAATACCACTTTTACTGTAGAAAGTAAATCTGTCCATGTTTATCCTTATTTCTGTCCACTTTCTTTTCCCTCAGAAATACAAACTTTTCTACCTCTCTTATAATTAACTTTTCATTTCTCTCCATGGCCTTCTTTTACCGTAGGCTACAAATATGTTTAGTTCTTGACAGTCCTTAAAATCAGGTACATTAGCAAATTCTTTGTTCAAGAGATCCTTTTTAGCTGTATTCTAATACCTGTTTCTTATTTACAACTCTAAAAATGAGTAATCTATATTCACTATCTCTACCCTAAGTCATATTTTATTCCACGTTCCAAAATAAATTTGATTTTTTTTTCTGGTACCAGGAGTCAAACTCAAGACCTCACGCTTGCCAGGCAGGCGCTGTGCTGCTGAGCTAAATCCCCAGCCCCCCAAAATAAATTTGAGCTGCTGAAAAGGATATATATAAATGTAAAATTGTAAAAACTGACCCAAAAAAACCACAAAATTTCCCATTTTTCCTTGTTTAAACATATGGTAACTTTACCTTTTAAAGGGAAAAAGTAATTTCCAAGGAAAATATTCAAAAAGAACATTAATTTAAAACTTTAAGGAGCACCTGTATAATTAAATAAAACTTCAAATATCTGGAGAAGATACTAGCATTAATTGATAGAGAATTAATATCTATATTATTCTACCTATATTGAACTTACTTTTTTAGAAATCAATTTCTCAATAGATAAATTGCCATTCACCTAAATTAATGATTTTCCAAAGAGGAAAATTAAAATTTGTAATTAACATAGAAAGTATTCTATTTTGCTAATGCTCACATAATAAAACATAGTTTTGCATCCTGTTTCTAAAATATTCTATGTTCATGAAGTTTTAAAACTTGTATTTGTAAGTGCATATACATTTTTTAACTCCTCGAGAAGCCAGTTTTTCACTAATGCATCAAAAGCTATATACTTTTCATCTTGTTATTTCTGCCTCAGAGAATTTTCTCCAATGAAATCCTTCAGCAAACATTTATCAAGTCATTACTATAGTAGAAGAACCATAAATGTTAAAAAATGAAGTTGAAAAAACAGACCAGATTATAGATTGCTGTATAAATGTAAACCCAAGCATTTGAGATTTATCAAGAAGATGGATGCTTTTGGAGAATAACAAAGAATAGCAAAATCCGATTTGCATGTGTAGCTGGCTTTGTGGAGGTTCAACAAGAGTGCCATCATTTTAGGAGCAAGGAAGTGTGTTAGGAGACTAACGAAGTAGTTCAGGCAAGTGATTTAGAGTGCCTGAGCCAAGGCCTTGGAAAAGAACACAGGAGAGAAAGGGCATCAAGACAGCTTTAGTAGACGTGGCAAGAAAATAAGTTGTATGATGTATAGTTATTTGTGACAGTAATATATTTTAAACATCCTACTTGGAGACAGGCTAAATTTGAAGGTAAACATTAATAGCATTCTTTTTTTGTTTTGTTAACATTAAGTACATAAAAAATCCTTTCTTTTGGACAGATGTTTAAGCGCTTCTTATGGAAATACCCTACATTTATGGTACAGTTCGTAAAAGTCAAAAGTTATCCATCTATTGAATATTTTAAAAACTTGAACACCATATTTAGAAGGATGCAAAGGCAACAACATTTTTTATGGTTCAGCAGCCAGGAATTATTTTTATATCTGTATTATATATAGTAGAGTCACTTTGTCAAATTTTAAAATATCTACTTGTGAAAACATTACAAATACTACCTTTGTGATTTTCTTTATCCTCTCTTGATGAGATCTCAAGCACATTGCTCAGAATTGTCTCTACCTGCAGCTTCGTCTCCCATACCACTCACCTGACCCAAAGCAGTGTACCCTTGACACTCCCTGTTCGCCTGTGTTTCCTGAAAGAAGGAAGTCGCATTTTCCTTTCCTGCCGAATTATGACTTCTGGCAGCTAATCATTTTTCGATGTCTAGCTCCTAAAAGAGGGTTATAGTTGAGAAGAATAAGAGACCTGTAACTATTTCTGTGCTAGCGAAGAACCAGATTTCCTTCCTTTTTTGTCTCATTCTTATAAATTGATCAAAAGACACCTTTCAGTAAAAATATTGTGGATGTGAGTGTGTTGGGTGTTTGTGTTGAGGTAGTACAAAATTTTATTAAAAAATGAAGGTGAAATGAGTTCTGACCTATGATAGATATACAATTAAATAGCAATGTAATTGAAAACAAGTAAGCTCCCATTAACAAAAACTCAACCAAAAATGTTTGCATATTATTTTTTCAAAATACAGAGTTTCTTTATCATATTGATATGGAAGTACCATAGGATTCTGAAATCAACATTTTGAGTTAACAAATCATGTATAGCATAATTTGTTGAATATATTTCTTGTTTGTATTACCATTAAAAACACATTTGTGGCATTAATTAAGTGGATCTCTTAAAAAAAATTTAAACCTCAATTTTTGGGAAAAAAATTTGAACAGCTCTTTATTCTAAAAAAAAACAACAACAACAGATGAGCATGCTTTGTAACCCAATTTCAGTGTCACCTCGCATGGACCTACATCCAGTGATGAGGCACTAAGTAATTGAGTGGTACTGCAGTGGCCATTTTTTAAATTCAAAATCCTGAAAAAGTAGGATAATACTGTGACAAATTTGATTAAAATATTTAATAATAACAGTCAAAACATAATTTGAGGAGCCTAATTAACCATATCAATATAATTTATTTAAGGTAAGTTTAATTATGTCTAATACATTTCAAATGAATGGATGATTAGGACAGCTGGAATATTCCGTTTCTTCTCTAGAAAACTTCTGGATAAACAGGTAAATATACATGGTTGAGTGAAGTTTTCATAACCTGTATGTAAATCACTAATAACTATATTCTCAAATATTCCACTTATATTTCTAGTTGGTTTTTTAATATTTGAATATGACTTTTATAAATGATCTGTTGAAGCATGTAATTTATCTACTTTCTATATTTCTGTTAGTAAACTATAACCTTCCTTCATTTTCTTATGTACTTACCTCTGAAGGCCACTCGTCAGGAAATAGTACTCAGATATCAGTCAATGAATGAAGATATGTGGTCTTCTTGTCTGGACTCATAATTTCTAAAAGTAATTTACTATTCCCCCAAAAAAGTAAGATATCTTAAATTCTAATACCAAGTTGTAATTTTTATATGAAGTATCTTTTGGTCATATACTAACACTACTATATATTTTTCAATAAAAACATCATTATGTCATTTGCATGAAGCTATAATTTTCAGATAGTCCTGACACCCACTAAAGATATAAACTGTTGTTCTTAACTTAATGCTATCTTTAGAGATATGAAAATTCATCTAGAAAAAAATTTAGAAGAAGAACGCCAAATATTACTGCAGCAACAAAAAATGTGTCGAAATCGAGCACGTAAATATTTTGTGGAATCAAACCGGAGAAAAAAGTAAGTAACTAAAAAAAAAAAGTAAGTAACTGTATTTTATTCAGAAGTGTGAAAATTCCAAGTGTGAAAATTCCAGTATAAGTTAATATTCTCTCTACGTCTGTATTTCATGAATGTAAATCATGACATGATATTTTACCCATAAAACACTGATCAAGATTCTCATAGCACTAAAATTTTATTGTTTTTCTGCCTAAAGCACAAAAATAGTGGTATATTTTCTAGCAGTCTCGTCATAAAATGTATTATCTTCTTTTTCTGATGAATTAAAAGACTAGCAATTATTACTTCATTTGTAGCATAGAGTAATTTGATTTTGATTTATTATTCACCTTACATAATTTATCTATATTGCCACATTCATTCAATTGCAAAAATAGGGAGAAATAGGAATCGTGGTAGAAATGTAATAAACACAATTTTATAAATGACTGCCCCCAGTAAAGCCTTTTAGTGTAAACACTAAAGTGAAAATATAAACTATCCAGTTACCACTTGGCATTTTATAGGATTGTTTTAATTATTAGTTTTTTAAGACAGTTACATAACTTCTTATTGTTGTCTTTGCTGTTGTATCCATATCCCTACCATATACGAATAGCAGAAAATCCCAAGAGTTTATTTACTACATCACTGGGCATATTCTGCAAATCCCATCTGGGGATGCAGAATTGTTTACTGGTAATTTTTTTTCTGACATTATGTTTCTTTTTAACCCTTTCTTTGTCCAACATAGTTGAAATTATTTAGTACAACTTATTTTTATTTTTGTTTTGTATATATATTTCTGCTGTTTGCCTGTCTTTTGAATCCTAAAGCCTGTAAAAGACACATGACAGGTATTAAATTAAGGTGATCACAGATTTTTGAGTTTATACTGTCTACTTGGATTGTAGCCGTGGAATTTTTTTAAATGCTTTTCTCTTGGGTAAAGACAGTTTCCTTCTGCCATTTTTCAGTTGTATTTTGAGTTTGTCAGTGTGTGTTCCCAGCAGTAGTCAAAGGAAAACCTTCTTAGAATCAAATACTGTGTTTATTTCCATTAATTGCTTAAAAATCACACATTTATTTCCTTATTTGCTGCTTTCTTGAACAACTGTTAACAAATGTTTCTCTTGCATTATATGCTTTCATCACATTTTCAAGTTTTGTTTTCTCTCACTCAGTATTTATACAATAATCTTCTTTATTTCCCTCCAGAGATTCTGTCCTTATATCTTCCTGCTCCAAGGGGTATGGTTGCTTTTGGGCTCATTATATAACTGGCATCCTGGAACTTTCCCTTAATGCTTTTAGGAGTGGGAGCCACAATTTTTTTCCTTCTGCAGTGCCCCTTTGTTTTGTAATATTGCTAATATGGTAGAGTACATCCTAAAAGAACTTTCTAATATGCTGCCTGTAGTCCAAGCAATTTTACCCCACACAGAGGAAATAAGCTTGCTTTTCTCCCACACTGTTTTCAGCCCCCCGTTCAGAATTACCTTCAGAGAAATAAGTGACTAGGAATTTATTCATTCAATATGCATATCTAATTGAGT
Organism: Chinchilla lanigera; assembly: GCF_000276665.1. Classification (NCBI taxonomy): domain Eukaryota; kingdom Metazoa; phylum Chordata; class Mammalia; order Rodentia; family Chinchillidae; genus Chinchilla; species Chinchilla lanigera. Next base: position 5,269,702 of record NW_004955412.1, read on the forward strand.
ACCAGTGAGTCAGCCATTATGTTGGGAGAAGAATTTGTTTATTTTTGTCATACTGCAGGAAATAGCAATAATCTGATTTAATAGCAACCTCATGAAGAAAAGAAACAATTTTTAAGAAGGAGACCAAAAAGAGACTTCAAATAACTTTAGAACACTGTAATGTAAGCATATAGACTTAGAAGTTCAGATGATGTGACAGAAGACCTATGTAACCAACTGGCAGAATAAGAAAAACAAAGGCCAAATTAGAAAAGTCACCCAAAGAAGAAGACTGCCAATTAACAGATAAAGGGCAAGCACTTTGGAGGAGTCACTAAAGTCTACCACAAAAAGATTAAATATTCTTAAAGAAATAATTACCTAGAGAATCAGTGAGGTTAGTTACACTGTGAGCAGGAAGCACGGAATGGCTGATTATCAGTTTGTGAAGATGATGGCATTTGGAGTTCACTATAAAGCATGAAAAAGTACTCTTAGACTAGATATGAAGGAAGCCAGGTGTGGTGGTACATGACTGTAATCCCAGCACTAGGGAGGCTGAGACAGGCAGATTGCTGTGAGTTCAAGGCTAGGCTGGGCTACACAGCAAGATTGTCTCAAAAAAAAGGACAAGAAGGAATTAGACTTTAAATGATAAGTCATATTTATTGAACTCTCACATCTAACATATAGTATAGCTAAAGAATAGATTCAAATAAGTTTAAATATCATTAGGCTTAAATATTCATAGGTAATGCACCCATACAATTTTAAAGAAAATTTGGATATTTAGAAATTATGTCTGACCTTTTAAAATATTGTCAAAGATAATGGTCCTTTATTCACTCAAATAACATTTTCAAGCTTTCGTGTCTGGAAGACAAAAAATGAATGGCACGATTTCCTGCTGTCATATTACTAATAGAGAAATAACAGAGGGTGGCAGTGCGACCAGCAAACACTGTGACAGAGTCACCTTATGATAGCGTGTCCGAGAACAAAGAAACAAATTCAGAACAGAGAAGGCTTCCTGGGAAAGTTGTCTCACTAATTAGCTATGAGTCCGTCTGGGGACGTGAGAGTTAAGGGGTTTCATGCAGAAAGAACAACGTGTGAAGAACCTCATGTCATAAAGTAGGAGACAAGTTGTATATGTCTGATGCGCTTTAGAATGTGGAAGAACATTAGGACATGAAGCTGTGACACGGCAGGAGACATGGCATGAAGCAACTTGGGTATCAACCTAAAGAAATTAAAGAGTTTGTCCTGGGTCTGAAGAAGTTATTCTTGGATTCTAGTGAAGGAGTCTTAGAGAAATACGATGATCCACTTTATATTTTACCTGGTTACAGTGAAAGGTTAGAGGAAAAGGGAAAGGGCAAAGTGCAGGCAAGTAGTAGAAAGCTGTTTTGAGCTAAGCCAGTTGGGGTTAAGTCAGTAGGAGTCAGGATCAATTATATAGGGGGTACATGAAGAAAACTCAGAAATGGAATACTTACAGATTATGAGAATTATTTTAACATGTTATTGTAAATCTTTCTAAAATATGTATAAAAATTTGGTGCTCTTTTATACAGATTACAATGTGTGCTTTGATCTTTTACTAATGCCCTAGAGCCATTATTATGAGCATCAGCTATTCTACTCCATTGTCATATTGCCCTTAAGCCTATTACACTTTTTTAAGTCTACAGTAAGTAGCCTCACTATCATTAAGAAATCAACCGATAACAAATGCTCGGGGGGGAGGGGGCTGTGGGGAAGAAGGAACCCTTCTCCACTTCTGGTGGCACAAAACTAATAGGGGAGGGCCAGGAATATGGCTTGGTGGCACAGGCAGCTGCCTGGCCAGCGTGAGGTCGTGAGTTCAATTCCTGGTACAAAAAAAAAAAAAAAAAAAAACTAATAGGCTAAGACACAAATTTCTTTGTGAAATAATGAAAACAATATAAAATAATGAAACATTATTATTATTATTTCATTATAAAATAATGAAACGATATAAAATAATGAAAATCAAAATTCTTTGGTCTTGTTTTATGTTTTCTGGGCTGTTGGTATTATCATTTGATGTTTTTATTTCTAAAAACTATTTTTTCTCCAATTTGGAGGGACGATACTTATCCTTGATTTTTTATTTCTTTAATATCTCAAAATATGGTTGGGTGTTAAATATTTTTGTACTTCTAGAAAGTTGTAACTACCTAAATTGAACTGTAGCTTCATTTAGAAAAGAGAAATCCATCACAGAAGGCAGGCTCTCTAGTTCTACAAGTGTCTGTCAGGATCTTAGGTTCTCTTAATACTACCCCTTAGCTTCTGCTGTTAAAGAAATATATTGCCATGAGGGTTGTTTTTCACTTGTAAGACCATTTCCCATCAGAAGAAAAGGGTGCTCCATAGTTGTAAATTCCAGGGAAAATGAAACAAACAAGTAGCATATGGCTGTCATTCAGTATTTCACTGTGAGCCGAGGTGCTCTGCATCTTTCATGAGGCAGAACTGCACATATTGAACAGACCTTTCCAAAGTTGTCGAAGCAGACCCTGTTTGTTTTGCAAAAGAAGCTAGTTCCAGGATTCAGGCGAAGTGGCAACATACTCCTCCAACTTGTGCAGTGGTAAAGAACATCTTTCTCCTTTTTATTGACAGTTCCTGCTGTTCCCACAGCACTTACCACCGTGCCTAGCACATAATAGTACAAAAGAAATTCGGCAGCTCATTAAGGAAGGTACACTAGCAATGATCACTATAATTCATTGATAAGCTTTTTATTATTGAGCATATCATTGAGTTCGGGAATAGAACAGTCTGCTTGTCAGCCAAATTTCATGGTGTTTAATTTGACTCAACTTAGGACAGACTTTATATCCATGGTCCTAGAAATGTATACATTAGTCCATAGAACAGAACCATTGTGGAGCAATATGAAATGATAGTGATGTTAATTTGCTATCAAACATGACTTTGCAGCCGGGCTTTGAGACATACACCTATAGTCCCAGCACTTTTGGAGGCTGAGGAAGGAGGATTCCAAGTTTGCAAGCATGGGCAATTTAACAAGAATTTGTCTCAAAATTTTAAAAAATGTTTAAAACACTGCAGATATAGCTCAGTGTAAAGGCCCTGTGTTCAATCCCCAAGGCCACCTTAGTTAATTAGTTAATTAAATGGGCTGGACTAGAGTTCAGATGAGCCCGCTTCAATCCCCAGTATCACACATACACGCAAAAAGTTTTGAGTGTAACAAGGAAATAACCACCTCTTAACTTCAGAATCTATCATTCCTCACTGCCAAACTTTCATGAATTGGTAGTATTTTCTCAATTTCTCAGGTGTGCTAATGACTTTCCTTTTCCCCAACTTGGGGTGTCCGCATGTTTCTTCTGTCTAAAGCACCCTTTTCCTCACATTTTCATGAGTGGCCTCTGTACCTGAAATGTTCAGTGTAAATGTCATACAACCAGAGACACTTCCTTGTTTACCTTACGTAAATAAAGCAGGTCCTCTCGCTTCACTGTCTCTGGTAAATGTTGACGTAAGTAAATTGTTAGGTATGTGACAAGCGTCCTACTACAGCTTCTGCTTTTTCTCTTGACGGAGGATGCAGGGGAAGGTAGAGGGTGGTCCTGTCAAAGCATGAAGAGACTCGTGGATACAAAAATGAGTTGTGGGGTGTCACCGTTGCACCTCACTGCCACTTCAGACCATTTACCTCTCTCTTCTCTAAAACCTCTGCTCTTTTGAAACACAAGCCATCAAAATACGCTGCTCAGGACTCCCCCTTCGTACTACAGTCGCCTCGACGTTCTCTCTGTTATTCCTTGGAAGCTTGAACACCTCTTTGTCTTCTACCACTAGTCAAGTGACTGTTCTGAGTAATTCCAGTGTCTTCACTGGTGACCTGTCATTCACCTGAGCTTCATTCTTTCCATTGTACTTCACCCCGGGTATTGCAAGTTACCCTTCTGCCTCCTAAGTCTGAACTTCAGGTCCCTCATCCCCTGATCTGTAGCCTGTCTTTTCAACAGACAGGAGCATCATCCTGAATTTGAGGCCAACCTGAACTACAAAGTGAGACCCTGTCTTTAAAAAAAAAAAAAGAGAGAAAAAAGACCTGAGCTTTTCACTCCATGATCTCTCATATTCATTCTTTTTTATATACACTCAAACCTCTTGTGAGCAGGTTCTACCCTTATAGCAGCCATTGTTTAATTTCTATTAGTTTTACCTGCCCATCTTTGTTTCTGAGTTCTTTCACTTAATGTTGAAATTCATCCATGTCATTACATTTATCAATGTTTTATTTTTTCACTGCTGAGTGGTATTTCATTATAAACCTATGCCATAATTTGTTAATCCATTCTATTAATGGACAGTGAGTTGTTCTAGTTGGAAGCTAGTAATAAAACCATTGGCTGAAATATAATTCAAACCAAAATGGTCAAATATGAGAGAGTCCATAAGTAGGAAATAGGCATGTTTCATTTTTCTGAGTGCGTAACTAAATGTGGAATTACTGAGTCTTAGAGTATACCTAAGTTTAACTATGTAAGAAGTTATCACACAGGTTTGTGAAGGAGCTGACCTTTTTACATACCCACCAGCTATGTATGTGAATCCCACTGACTTCATAACTTTCCCAGACTTTGAATTTTTATTATATAAAAAGTACAAAATGGTTTTAACTTATACTTTCCTGATGGCTCATGGACTACGAGTCTTTCAAAGTTTATAAAGTTTGTACTCCTCATAACAATTGGTGCTGATCTACTTTTCAACAAATGGTGCTGAGACATAAGTTGAAAAATAAGTTTCTTTCCTTCTCTGGTGGTTTTTCACCTTTTAAAAAAAAGTCAGTTTGTATATTGATGGTCTGCCTCTGTGATCCGTATTCTATTCAGTTGGTCTGTTTACCCTTATGCCAGGAGCAATTAGTTTTATGTAAACAATTACAACAATACTGCACTAACTTGATTACAGTAGCATTGTACGGAAATTTGCAGCAGTGTTACTGTTGACGTTTTGAAAGAGATGATTCTTTGCTCTGGCAGCCTGCCCTGTGGTAGAGCACTTGCCTGCATGGACAAGGTCCTGGATTTGATTTCTGGCACAATGGGGAAAAAAAGAAAATTTATTTTTATTTCCAATTTAGATGCCTTTTGTTTCTTTTTTTTGGCCTAATTTCTGTGGACAAGAGTCCCAGCACTATGTTGAATCAAAAAGTAAAAGCAGCTCCTTGACTTGGAGGGGTTGTTAAAGGACATTGTTCTGATGAGTAAAAATCTTTTTCCCTACCTGTGGCACTATACCACTACCTCCCACTACTTAAACTTCTTGAAAATACATAGCCGTACTACCCAAAAGCTTAGTACCCTACATCTGAATTATTTCGGCTAGAATAATGATCCAGCCAGAGGACATTTTTAGAAGAATGATTAATAGTAGTAACTCACTGCGCCAGAAATCTTAACAGACTTCTTGTCAACCATTCCTCAACTTATGCATTGCAAGGAAGTCCCATCAGAGGCTTCTTTACCAGTGAGTTTAGCAGTGCCTTCTTTGCTAGCAAATTATTTTTTGAATAGTATACATGCACACACACATCTTCAGAGAGCAAAACTGAGAGAGTATAGCTTCCTGCAGAGCATACACCCAAGTGCCTAAAGACAAACAAGTAAGTAAAACAAGAAAGTTAAGAAAAATAAGTATTACAGTGTTTTTGTAACCATGTATGATGGAAGAGTTCAGGGTTATCAGATCTTCCAATTTATCTGGATTTTTAGCACAGTTCAGACTTAGTGTGACAGCCAGTTTTAAATTTTTGGTCTAAAAGGAAAAAAGTATATGCTGTATTTCCTTGACTTTTTTTGTTTTTGGTACTAGGAACTGAAGCCAGGGCCTTCACACTGAACTATAGCTCCAGCTCTTTTGTCTTCCTTTTCTTTTCCTTTTTTTTTTTTTTTTTTTTTTAAGACAAGGCCTCTCTAAGTTGAGGAGACTGGGCTCAAACTTACGATCTTCCTACTTCAGCTTCCCAGAGTGCATCACCATACCTGGCCCCTGCCCTATATTTTACAAGGCTGCTTCTTTCACTAATGCACTAGTTCTCTCCATTACCAGAAGTAGCATAGCCCTTAGAAAAACATCTTTCCACAGGAAAGCTTAGGAAGTGGGAGCAGGTTACAGGCCTGCCAGAAATTAGAAGTGGCCTCACTACAGAGCCTGCTTTTACCTGCAGAAGATGTGGACGAGGCTTTGAAATTACCACTTACAAATATATTTAAATTCTTATCCAGCATAGTTTTTTAAAAATACAAGATTTGTTCTTTCTGAGTAAAAGTTTGAACTATGAAAACAGTACAATAAAGGGCATTGTTTTAAAACTATTTCTTCTGGTTTTTTTAATTTATTGCCTATTTCTGTTGTTTGTTTTAAATATAGAGCTTTTGAAGAAAAACGGAAAGAACATGAAGAAAGGGAGCACCAAATTAGGGAACAAATACTTCAACAAAGAAAACAGAAGTTCGAAGAAGTCACTGAGAAATTCCAGCGTGCCCATGTTCCTCTCTCACAGCGGAGGAGAGCAGGTACCTTAAGTTTAGAACAATATGAGAACAATATTAAAGTTACAGTCACGTTTGACTTGACAATAAAATGATAAATGAAGAAATAAAATACAAACCAGAGCTAAAAAGACCAGCATGCTTTTTGATGAAATAGGACTTTAACCAAATAAAAAATAGTAATTTTATTTAGGTTTAAGTAGAGAATATTTTGTTGCATCTATTACTAGCTTACAAGTTTGATTCAACTTCACAGTGTCTTACAGTTTCATCTTTTTAAAACTGATTAAGTCACTCAACAAAAACTTAACATTTGAGTTCAGGAAATTAATGTCACATTCATTCTGGCATTGTATCCATAGTTTGGTTCAAATTCTTATTTGAGAGACTAGCAGAAAAAAAGTTTTGAAAGTAACATAATCCAACGGTCAAAGACGGATAACCAACTAGGAATTCAATATGATTATGACTAACTCTTTGGTGTCACATCCACACGCACCTGCAACAGTAAGACGGATGCTAGCGTCGGTTAGCATCTAGGCTGCATAAAATAGGCAGACCCTTTTGCTTTCAGCCATCTTATGCTATCACACACTAGCCTGTGCTTAGCCCTGGACTAAGCTGACATACAGTCGCACTGTATTCCGCAATTAAACATTTCATAGACTATTTTGGAGATGAGAGTAATAGAATGTTGATAATATGCTAATTTGGTATGGTAGCAGAATGTGTAAAATATTGTGAGCGCATAGAGAGAGGAACACTAAACATATGTAGAGACATCAGGTATATTATCCCTGGGAAAAAGTATTTTAATTGAATCTTTGCCAAAGAAAAAGAAAACAAAAAGTTATCACAGATAAGAGGAGCATATAGCAGCAGTGAGGACAGGCCGGGTGTGGCGGTACACACTTGCAATCCTAGTACTTGGGAGGCTGAGGCAGGAGAATCACCAAGAGTTCAAGACCATCCTGAACTGCATAGTGAGACCCTGTCTCAGAAAACGAACACAAAAGCAAACAAAAAAACAGTGAGGCCAACTATATGGTCAAGTATACATATAGTCATATGACTAGAGAGCAAGACTTCTAAATGTATATCTATGTACATGGCTATCCGTTACCAACTGCATATAAAAGAGATATAGGATGTAAATGTATCAAATATATTAAAGCAGTGTTTTAAATTACTGAAATGGTTCCTGGAGACATCAGAGATTTTAGGGGTCAGGGTTTCAACATAAGACTTTTGAAACAGGCACAAACATTCACACCATAGCAACATCGACTCTTCTAATTATTATTCTCAGTTTCCAGCATGAAATTAATCGCCTGTTGAATAGCCTGATGTTAAAAATGGGCATTTTGAAATTAAAGGTATTTAAGATAAGTGAACTTCCCTGAACGTATTTTAATCACCCTCCATACTTGCAAGAGCAGAGAATAAGAATCCAAGGATGTGTGTATCCTTTATTCTTAAGGATGATGTGATGAGGCAGAGTTGGGTTAAAGATGGTACAGAGCAGTGTGTGCATAAATGTCCAGACTCGTTCAAGAGCTTGAACACGTTACTTGGCTTCCCTGTATCTTGGTCTTCGTAGCTGTAAAATTCAAATAGCATCTGCTCATAAACCATAGTGAAGATTATTAGTTAACACAGTACATATAAAATGTTAAAAATAAGACATAACAGTGAATCTTCAATAAATTTAGTTTATGTTTCCCCTTTTATTCATAGGAATATTTATCAATTTTGTCAGAAATTTATGGGACTATGAGGTCAAATATAGAGGGGTCTATATTAACGAGTATAGAGCCTGGACATTTCTCAAAGTTTCTTTTTTTTCAGGTAATTATTAAAATTAGTGATGAAAATTTCTAAGAAATAGTTTATCTTTGAAAATTAGGTGTCAAAATTTTAATATTTATACTGTTGTAAAATAGTTTCTTTCTACAAGTGTTTTAAAGTAATATTTTATCCATTGATCAACTAAATTATAAATAGACCATTGACAACCAAGTAATTCTTTACTGTTCAATCTTTCTTTGTGATCATCTCAGTTTTTCACAAACCAGTTCCTCCCTTAGAAGAGGCCCTCAAACAAATTCAAGAATCCGACTTGAAATCAGAAGTACACCTTCCCTTTTCCCACAGACCAACAATGAATTGGAGGTAATTTATAATTACTATGTATAATTATTTGTATATAGTAATTTCTCGTTGCTAAATTTGTGGGCTTTTCATCAGTTACTTCTCACTTATGTTCTAGAGTTTATTTTCACAGACTAAGTTGAGGTAAAGTCAGAATTCTAATTTGCTATCTGAAAAAGTTTTGGATACTAAAACTACTTCCTATGTTGAATAATTTTCTATGGAAATGCTCATCAAAACAATTTTAATATCTCAATGTTGGCTTTTATTGTTACTGAGAAGAGAAAGTTGAATTAGAGTGATATAAACTCAGGTTAAAAAGAGTAATTTTACATAAGAAAAGGGTTTTTCCTCCTCACTGGGAAAGTTTGTCCTAAATTTCCTAGGAAGGCTAAAGCAACTCCTAATTCTATTCCAAAGTGCATAAGTGAGTCACTTAGAAGCAATAGGATGGATCAACCAAGTGCTGTATACCCTCTAACATTCTGTATTTTTCATTTATTTATTCTATATATTTATCAGTTATTTATTTGTTATTTATTATATATTTATTTGTACATTACTATATACAAGAACTAGATCAAGCTTTGTAAGGGGATGTGGAAAAGTATACTATTATATAATCCCTAGTGTATAAAATAATGCTTCAAAAATATAGAATAATATCAATTAAGCAATGATAATATTTCGCATTTACTTTTATAAAGATATCAGGAGTTCACAGAATAAATTATGTTCATATTTTACCTGTGCATACATTATTCCGTTTTTAGAGTACCTTTGGTCAGTAATTCTTTTTATTAGGGATAAGAGAAAATAAATGCATCCTTTCGGTTTTCAGTAGAGTTCAGGAAAGAACTCATGAAGTAAGAGAACTATTCCTTAGCAGAGCTCTGGAGAACATGCTGGTACTGATGGAGAAGCTGGGTGGATGGCCTGCCAGAGTGACGAGCATGTACAAGGCCAAGGACAGTGGCAGGCATCCTATATTACAAGAGTGACGATTGGGTTAAATCATAGAATGCAGAGTAGTAACAGCTTGCGTACAGGTGAGGCTGTAGAGATAAACGCATCTATATATGTTAAGGAATATAAACTTTATCCTAGAGTTTAAGAGGATTTCAAGCAGATAAGTAAGATCCAAACTTTTAAAACATATCCATCCAGTCCATTGAGCAGTTTTGTGGGTAATGCATTGAAAGAAAAGACTATTGTAATAAATGTAGAAATTATATTATCTAGAACTCAAGAGAAATGGCAGTGGACGCGGTCAGCCACTGAGAACATGTCCTGTGATGAGCACTGGAGAACAATTTTAAAGAGGTACAGAAGGAGACACCTGCAAATCGAAAGCTGGGATTACTGACATAAGCTTAGAAGAGGGTGGTAGCATGGAAGCTAAGGAAGGATCAAGCTTCCTGGAAAAGAAGTAGTTTGCAGAGATCAAATGACTTCTAAAGAATCAGTGAATTACTAACATAAAAGGTCATGTCCGTCAGGATCCTGGCAGGAAACAGGAGGCAAATTTAAAAAGATTGATAAGATGCTAATAAAGTGTCTGTGAATGCAACAAAGTATTGTGAAGCCCTCCAGAACTGTCAGCAAAGTCAGCGTGACCAGCACGCACCTGAATTAAAAGGAGTCGTAGTGTGGAAGAGGGCTGAGAAAGAGCTAGAGGAGTGTAGCCATTGCTGAGCCAAGCGCTGCAGGGAGGAAACCAGAGGAACAAGTGCCAAAAGCTGCTTCTGTCACCGCCCTGCCTCCTGCTGGTGTCGTTCATTAGCCAAACTCAGCCATGAGTCTGAAAGCACGTTCGCCTTTAGCCTCTGTAGAGTGCAGCTGAGTAGGAGCGTGTAGAAAGTGAATCTGGGGAAGCAGAGAGAATATCCAGAAAGAAGCAGAGGGTTCACTATATCTCACAACAAAAAAGTCACTGACAGCGTTTGACAGCAATTTCAGTGGAGTGGAAGGGGCAGAAGATAGACTGCAATGAGTTGAAAGAAAAGGGAAGAAAGATTACATGTAGCTTGCCTGTAAACATAAAAGAGTCACAAGACAATAACCAGAAGAAATAATGAATATAGGGATGAATACAGCCTTTTCCTTTACACTGAGAGAGATCTACCCTGTTTAAACATGAATGTCAAAGTGATAAGTAACAGAACTGCAATCTAGAAAGGTCAAGTAGGATAAAAAATATGAAATGAGTCCAGTACATACTCTGCACTATACATTGAATAGCATGGCTTGCACTTATGAATGAGATATTGTTCTCTGCCCTAGAAGGGTCTGCAGTTACATGATAAGCCTGCGTAGTGGTAGTTACATTAGAGCTCATAGGTAATACTGTATACTGGGAGCTGTTACAGAATTATTAACAAAGTAATAAAGAAACACAAAAAATTAGAAAATTGTAATGGATGAATAAGAAGGAATTGTCTAGTAAAGAAGCATGAATTGGGTTTTAGGAATGTATAAGTTAAGTGTTATAAGAGACACAGACCCTGAAGGAAATGGATCCTGTTTAGAGTGGCAGGATGATAAGTTGCATTGCTAGTAGGACAGAAGATGATCTGGAAATATTAATTGGAATCATAGTTGACTTTATACATTTAGTCAAGGAGTTTGAATTTCATCCTGTAAAATGGGGAGACAATGAAGATTTTAATTCAGGAATGATATCCTCTTGATAACTTTAAAGAGATAAATGGTATAAATGACAGAGAATAGAATAAATAGAATTTGGAAGCCAGGAGACCAGAGAGGAAATTACTGGGGTAATACAGGAGATATGTCATGACTGCCTAAATCAGAATAACACTATTATGATTTAGGGAAGAGAAGTAGATTTGACAAATAATAAAAAGGTAGGGCTAGGATGTAGTTCATGGTACTTGTCTACCCTATGTCCTGGGTTCAGTCTCCAGCACTGCAAAAAGGTATGTAACAAGTATTTTAATCACCTTCTCATCACTGGAATAGAATACCCAACACTCAAAATGTAAAGGAGGACAGCTTTGCCAGAATGTCCAGGTCCAAAGGCTCCTCTGAGACCAAGGCAAACTCAGCTGTGAGCCTGAGTAAAAAAAATCAAAAATAAATAAATAAATAAACAAACACTGCTGACATAATGGACATTGCCACTGCGAAGGGAACAAATGGGAATAGAAAGAAATGAGGTCAGAGTATGACTTCAACCCATCGGGAAACACATGACATCCTGTAGCTCCGTGTTCAGTGCCCGGGGCGGACTACCGTGTGATGTAAACTGGGAAGGGCGTGGCTGGCCTTGCCCTGACAGTCTTGCCGGTTGCAGCCCTCCTGGCCTCTGGGGTTATGAGAGACAATTGGGAGGAAGCTTGGCACGTAAGGAATCGTTACATGCATAAAGAGGCGTGGAAGGCCCTGCTGTCCTAGGAGAACGTCCCGTGATCCAGCTTGGCCTGAGTGCACGCGGAAGAGAGTTGTGGGCACGTAGGTTAGAAAGGGGGGCAAACCACGTGAGGCAAACCACGAAGAGCTTGTTAAAGAGTTCGTTGTATAAACAGTTAGTGAAAGATTTAAAGCAAGCACACATACTTTAGAAATATTGCCAGAGTGGGGGAAAAGTAGAGTCAGTCTAAAACTATGAAAAATTAAGTAAAGTGGTACTTCGGTAATAAAAAAGATGACTTCATCTTTTTTAAATTTTTTTAATTTTTATTAGTACATATCTGTAGTACGTAACAATTATGTTCATCAAGGAGGGTTGGCACGTGTACCTAACACATCTGAATGCTTTTCGCTTCCCCTTTCTCTCCCGTCTGGTCCCTCCTTCCATCTCCTGTGATAACTTGGAAGAGCTGTTTGGGAGGAGCTGGGCTTGGTGTCACTCACCGGTAATCCCAGCACCCTGGGAAGCTGAGGAAAGAGGATCGTAATTTTGAGCCCAGCCTAGGCAATTTAGCAATTGAATGAAAACTTGTCGCAAAATTTAAAAACAGATGGGGAGTTAGTTCATTGTGAAACCCCTGGATTTAATCCCTCCTACCACAAAACAAATAGGTAGGCGGGCAGGCAGGCAGGTAGGCAAGCAGGCAGACACAGATACTATGCATTTTTGCAATTATTAGTTAATTGCAAGTTTGACCATTAATCATCACATGTCACCTTCTTCGGATTAAGAAATGTGTAGCAGGTTAACAGAGCACGCTCCAGGCTGTGTCTGGGTGGGTCGTGGAGGCAAGGCCTTGGGTGCTGTGCACGGTTCCTCGCCTGTGCCTTTCTGGCTCTGTTCTCGTGCCGTGCACCCTGGATGCCAGGAAATAAGAAGCTTTGCTCTGCCGTGTCCTTCTGCCACGGTGTTCCAGCCAGCTGACTATGAACCGAATCCCCCCACCCCACCGGGCTACACTGAACCTTCCCTCCTTTAAGTCGTGAGCGCCGGGGACTGTGTCCAACAACAGGAAAGCTCACGATTACAGCAAGCAGAGCAGTGCGTTCAGGTGGAGGCGAGGAGCAGTGCAGTAAGGAGCGGGTGGAAGTTCAGGCAGTGCAGGCGGTGTAAGTGAGGCTGCTTCATGGAAACGCTTGTCTAAACCGACAAGCAGTTACAGCGGGGGCCCTGAGGCTCGGGGCAAACTGAGGCTGAGCTGAAAATTCAGAACAACGTAGTATAGAAGTAATACGCATTTTTGTACAGGGGTTCTCCATCTTAGATTTTTCTGTCTCTCCATTGTTCACCTTGTGTTAATCAGATATTTTCAGTTTTAGAAACGTCTCTTTTATGCAGTAAATGAAAGCATAGACTTGTTTGTTCAACTATGTGCAGCTGCGTAAGGTCCTAGGAGAGTTAAAATATCAAACTAACAGCTATCATGACAGCAAATCTGCGCTAGGGTCACTAAATCTACATCATCTTTGTTTTCTGGAAAGTGCCCTTCAATCTGCACTGGAATACCTAGGTTTCACATTATTGTAACACACTATTATGACCGATTGTATGATATTTATATCTATTTCTGTGTGTATATATATCAGAAACATGCATTTGGAAAACAAAAATGTATACAATTTAAAAAGAGAACAGTAGTTTCATTATTTACAAGTTGCATTTCTCTCCATAGATAATGAATAGTAGTAAATGATGTGTATGAAAATATTTTGTAAACTATAAATGCCATACAAATATAAGATGTTGATTATTAAGAATCAAGTGTTGGATAATTAAGATATGCTTAATTGCAAAATATATACTTATTGCAAATATAATTATTACCAACATTAATATTATTGCATTAAAATAAATATTATTGCATTAAAATACATTCTCAATGAAATATAAACCTAAAATGCATTAATAAAATAACACCAAGAAATGGAGTTTCTAAAGAAGCAGAGGTGTATCAGTACTCATGAAAAAGCATTCTAATGTGGAAAATGTTAGTAGTAGGTAATATAGCTTCACATATTGGTAATGTGATCATCTAAAACAAAAAAAAACTATGAAAAAGTCGAGAGCATTTATGCTTAAGCCTTAGGGAAGACCGAAGAATATATTCTGATGACCATAGAAGCTGTTTCCAAACAAAAGAAAATATAAAAATAATAGTAAAGGACTAACATTAAAAATACAATAGGTAATCAGCCTTCCATCACAACCAAATTCTTATCACAGAACGCATCTTCCTGACCCTTCTGGTAGGTTGAGGGTAAAAAAGGGTACATTCTCCCCTATATCAAATACTACTAGTTCTTTTGTACAATAACATTGTTAGATAGCTATCTCCAATATCCATGTATTTTCGGTGAGGCAGCTGGCCGCGTATTTTCGATTCTGGCCGCGTGCTGCCCCGGAAAGTCTGGCTAGAGCTGAGCAGTTGTCTGTTTGACCTCTACTTGCCCTTTGTACCATGTTTTACACCAAATTTTTCAGCCCAAATTCAAGTATCTATGTTCTAACAGACTTCTAAAACTAAGAAACAGGAATAAATAAAAGGGAACCTCAGTTAGCCACATACATTTTTCTGTTACGGTGAGAGCACCCTGGCTGATCAGTGGAAGATCATGCATGGACCCTCAGAACAAAAAATAACACGAATCGGGAGTCCAGAGACAATCCAATAAATCCAAAAAACAAATCTGAATGAGGCTGTTGCTACCCACCTGTCCAAATGCTTTTCCACCGTGCAGATCCATTCCTGCCTGTCCAGCTGTCTCCACACCTGATCCCTACTTAGCTGACAAGCTGTCTTCTTCACGGGCCCCGCTACTGTCCCACCACTCCCAAATCCCTCCCAGCTGCCCCACTCTGTCTCCCACCCGGCAGCCCCCGCCTCTGCCTTCTGTCCCCTCTGTCCTCTCAGAGACCTTGTCACACCCAATCAAATATCCTCCCCGCCCTCCTGCCCCAGCTACTTCTGTCGTTTCTAGCAATTTCCCTCGCCTGCCAGCCCCCGTTCCTTCGGGCCCACCTGATCACCGACCCCATCCATCCCGAAATTCTCTACTTATTCGTGATCCTGACTCACAGACTAAGTTACTTTATAGAACTTGCAGACCCACACACTTCCTTGCAGCACAGCGTTCCACCCCAGCTGCTCTTAGGCCTGCCCTCACTCGCCGGTCCCTTCCAGCCCCGCTGCGTGTTTCCCCAGCTCCTTGGGAAGTCCTCCCTGCCTTGAAGCCTTCTTGCTTATCCGGTCATCCCCATCGGCCAGTCCCCAGTCTCTCGGATACTGCTGCACTGCCTGAGCCTCCTGGTAGACTGGACCTTTTCCAGTCAGTGCAGCAGTCTCTTTCACGAGCCACACTGTCAAGTAAGCGCCAGGCCTTCGTGGACCCTGAGCCTGCCTCAGCTCTGTCCCCTGCGTCTCCCTGTCGCTCTCCGTCTTCTTGCCCTGCGTCTCCTTCTTCTGCACCCTCCTCTTCGCCGTCTGTAACGTTTTCTTCCTCCTCCCCCGCTCTCTGCGCGCCCTCCTCTTCTGCCTCTCCACCTCTCCACCCCACACCCGGCCCCCTCTGGCCTTCTCCTGTGCATTCCTCTCCTTCTCCATATTTGCCTCCAACTTACTTAGCTTTTCCCTCTCCAGTTTCTCCTGCTTCTGCTTCCTGTATGATTTCTTCTTCCTTCCCCGCTGTGCTTCCCTCTCCCTCTGCTTCTGTCTCCCCGTCTCCTTTTATCCATTCTTTTGATCCTCCTCCCTGGGGGAAGAAAGTAGAGAAGAGAAGAGAAGAAAGTGGAGTAGAGAAGAAAGGAATAGCGAAGAAAAAGTTGAGAGACGACAACCTTAAAGGTAAATAATTGAGTTTATTAGCTACGTTGTAGATTTAGCTTTGTTTTACTTGGGAAGGGTGACCGAAGGGGAAGGATGGTGTAAGAGCAGGGGAGTGGAAAAGGAAGGTACAGAAACACGCCCTCAGTGTCCAGGAGCTTGTGTTATGTGCATTCTTGCTCCCGCTGATCTCCCTGAGGTGATAGGGAGGTAGTTAGTGATCTAATAACCATCAATAATCATTAACCTTGACTACTGGAGTCTGTCCAAATAAAGATATGTATGGGTATTGGAGATAGGTATATAGCACATGTGGCCATGTGTCACCCTCCAAGCATTTTTGTTCTCACTGAATTGGGAAAAATTTAACTGAATTGGGAGTAAGTGGCCTTGAAACTCATACCACCGGCCCTAGTGCAGCCAGCAGTCAGCTGTATGATATCCTCATTCTCATCCCACCTCGAACAAATCTTCCCTTAGTTCTTCATTTGTTATTTGTATATAAGCTGAAATCAACATATTATAGGTCTGCAGATAATACAAAATTCTAAATAGAAGACGATGATGTTCTAGGGACATTTTGGCACACTAACAGTAGATATCAAAGATACTCGTGCTGTAGCATGAAAACCATGCTTATATTCCTGATTATATTCTTAAAACAAACTAAAACAAATGTGTACACTCTTCACTGAATCAGAACCAAGCTTCCAAACCTAGTTAAGTGGAGAGGAAGTTCCAACCTGTCCTGATGAGCAGTTCCATAGTTTCTGTGTGCCTGAATCTGTAACCAACTTTCTTTAGGTTATAGACATACCTATTACCCATGACATCAACTCAGAAAAAAGGGTAATGCAGAATATTATTATCCACATAGGAATGTGTATAAGAAACTGAAGACTGCCTCCGCACATGTGCAGGAATTGTTTATCCCTATTCCAAATGAGAGAAGAACAGGATATAACAGTCAAAGCCATGACTAACTGGGCACTCTTATGTAAAGGTGGAGTTCTTTACTGGTTCTATAATCTCACAACAATTTTTACCCTACTTTTGATTGCTTTAAGTTACTGTAGTATATATTACTACTATATCTACATATTTCTCCAATATCCTTATATGTTATTATGTGGACATACAGATGTGTCATTTTTACATTTATAGAAATCAGTTAATTTTAATTAAAAGTACTACATTTTTTATGTCTGGTTCGCAGAGCTGTAGATTCCGCTTTGCCTTCAGCGTTGTCAAAAAATGATCACAGGCATCATAAACGTCTCTTCTCCAAAATCAACTGGGATACAGAAATGAAGGAAAACAATGTGGCGGACCTAGCTACAAACAAAAATGTGTTCCAGCTCAAGCTGGAGGAAACTCAGAAACTCCTAGAAGATCAGCATTTAAGCAGTTTGCAAGTATGCAACTATGTTACTAACATTTTAATTTCTAGTAATACTTCTTCTCCACTTTTCAGTATTCACTAAAGAAATATATGTTACTAGCTAAGAGCAGACCAGAAAAGAAAGTATGTGGCCAGGCATGGTGGTGCATGCCTGTAATCACAGCACTGAGGAGGCTGAGGCAGGAGGATTGTTGTGAGTTCGAGACCAGCTTGGACTACAAAGTGAGCTCAAGGCCATCCTGAACTGCATAGCGAGACCCTGTCTTGAAAAGACAAAAAAAAAAGAAAAAAAAAAAAAATATATATATATATATATGGATGAATCAGTACATGCAACATAGATACTAGAGAAAAAGCTTTTCATTTTTTTCCTTGCTTGTGTATTGTTTCTCTGGTTCTTTATCTATCCCTTCTATTTCAAAAGCTTATGCTTTATTAATGTTATTTTCTGATAAACATGAAAGCTATTTAAAAGTACAGTGTAATACAAGTATCATTATTAGAGCCTGTAATATAAAAACAGGTTATTAGGTTAATTGAAACATGGCAGAATTAGTTACAAATGATGTTTCTGGTCTGTTTCTTCTAGAGAATTCACTGTTATTTTTTCCAAAATGAGTGTAGATTTCAGCTGACTTTCCTACATGTTCCTATACTTAAATTTTCATTAATAATTATACCCACTTATGAAATTCTTAATAGTCAATAACAAGATTAAATTGGCCTGATTGATCCAACAACTAGTCAATAGTGGCAAGGCTAAGAAATCAAAACAGGAGATTTCTGCTGGCAGTTAAATTCCACTTCTTACCAAAACAACCATAATTCTGAAGATAACATTTGAAACAACTGTTTTTAGACATTGGACATATGTAGCACAGGATGATCTTGAAAAGGGGAAATAATTAGGTAAGCCTCCTGATCTTCCTAGGAGTCCTACCTATACATACTATTTAGATAAACCTCAAAAAAGCTGAAAATGATGCATTTGCCTCTAAAAAATAAACTTTTTTCAAGCTATAAACTCTAGAAATGCAGTAAGATAATGTTCAACATTTCATCAGAATTCACTAGATATATAAAAAAGCAGGAAAATAAGACCCATAGCCAGGAAAAATTAGTCAATATAATCAGACATGGAAATGGTAGAGGTGATGGAATTAATAGACAAAGAATGTAAAACCATTTTATACATATTTTTCAAAGAACTAAAGTAAAAAATGAAAGTTTTTTTAAAGAACCAAGTAGACCTTGTAGATATGAAAAACACAATGTTTGAAATGGAAATTTTTACTGGAGGGGCTTAATATAATCATAGCAGAGGCAGGAAAAAATACACATACTTAAAGACATAGCAGTAGAAATTATATGAACTGAAGTACTGGAAGAAAAAATACTGGAAAAAATTAACAGTGTTAGTGACCTGTGAGACAGTATCAGACACATTTAATTAAAATTTCACAAAGAGAAAATATTTTTTTAAAAACTATGGCTGAAAATGTTCCATATTGGATGAAAATTGTAAAGGACGGACTCAAGTGACTCTACAAACTCCAAATAGGAGAAGTGTACACACACACAACACACAGGGGCATATTACATTCAAATTAAGCTATAGAAAAGAAGACATGTCTACAGTGCAGGAGAACAAATATAAGACAGACCACAAGTATAACTTCCAGTCAAAGCTTGAGAAGCTGGTCATTACATTTTGTTGTTCAGTGGTGGGAAAATTTTTGGAAAAAAAATAAAGCTATGAAACCAGAAATTGCAAGACATCTTTTGAGGTGCTTTGAGAGATAAGACCTTCACAGACCTTTGCAAACAAAAATCTTTCTTATAAGAATGAACATCATACTTATATCTAAAAGGACCTTGTAAACCAGGTGTGGTGGCACACACCTGTAATCCCAGCACTCGGGAGGCTGAGGCAGGAGGATTGCTGTGAGTTCGAGGCCGACCTGGGCTACAAAGTGAGCTCAAGGCCAGCCTGAACTGCATAGTGAGACCCTGTCTCAAAAAAAGACAAAAAAATAAAAACAAAAAATACATAAAAGGACCTTGTAACCCAGATTTCTTTCTCACTATAAGCATTCTCACAGAAGGTCCTCCAGGCCTGGTTTCCTTGTGATCATCAATTATAAAAATCTAATCCAAAAACACACATTGAAATAGTAAGCTTTTCTTCTGTTCTCTAGATTGGTTTCTCTTAAAGAATGCCAAGAATGTAAAGGGACAAACATTAACAATATGAAATTTTTATGCATAATTGTTTAAATTTATTTCACAATAACAGAAGTATCAACTGTATAAATATTTAACCTGTAATTTATTTCCTTGATTTCTTTATTTCCTGAGCTGTAGAAAAAGAATGTCTTTTGTCCTATAACAGAGTATTTAAATTTTCTAAACTTTGTAATAAATCATAAGGGGTACAAATCTTCATTCGATGAATTTATTCAACTTTTTTATTAAATGTGCAATTTAATATCTTGTTAAAATTTATTTCCATATATGTGATAAAGATCACTGTGTGAGAAATCAGAAATGTTTTTAAATAATTAATATACTCTTACATATTCACAAATTTTTGTAATAATTGATGAATTCCATGGAAATTTTGCTGAAATAATGATGAGACTGTCTTAAATTTATGAAAATTATTTGTGCTTAATCTCCAAAAAAGAAGTCACTTTATAAGTCAATAGTTCTTGACCCTAAATCCATATTAAAATTTCCTGGGGAATTTTTAAATAATACTCATGGACTCTATCCAAGTATTAAATCAGTTGCACCCAGGTGTAGATTTTTTTTTATAAAGTTCCTTATGTGTCCCTAACATGTAAATAAAATTGAAAACATTGCTACAGACTACCGGATTAGCTTGTATAAAAAGGACCTGTAGTCCACGAACAGGAAGTTCCTATCAGGGTCACGGAGCTTTTAGGAGATTCATTCAAGACCAGAGAATGTTTCAGGGAAAACTACATGTTACAAATAGCTACTCAAAAAAAATCAAAAAATGGGGGAGGCAGGGATTTAGTTCCGTGGAGCACAACCTGCCTGGCAAGCGTGAGGTCCTGAGAGAGGGGGAGAGAGAGAGAGAGAGAGACAGAGGGAGAGGGAGAGGCAGAGAGAGAGGGAGAGGGAGAGGGAGAGGGAGAGAGGGAGAGGCAGAGGGAGAGGGAGAGAGGGAGAGGCAGAGGGAGAGGGAGAACTATTTTTTAGATAGTTTAGAGGAGGGAGAGAAGGAGGGAGAGAGAGAGAGGGATGGAGAGAGAGAGGGAGGAGAGAGAGGGAGGAAGAGAGAGGGAGGGAGAGGGAGAGAGGGAGAACTATTTTTTAGAATTTTACTTGCTATTATGCAACCTTCAAGAAACTCGTACTCTGAATGGAGTATCAATAAGAAAACTTATTTTCTAAGCTGTAACTATGACTGGAATAACTAGATAGTTACTTGAGTTGAAATGAAAGCAAGAATATTTATTATAAATCTGGGTAGCCCTGTTTTTACCCTGAGAACTGACCAGTGCAGGGATATAAATTGTCTCCACATCTGTGCTGTTGTAGTCATACATGCTGAAGAGAACTGGACTCGGTGACAGCTGTGTGTCATTCATTTTACTATTTAAAAAGATCTAAGGTATAAAGCACTGCTCTCTCTCTTTCTCTAGAGATTTTGCGATGAAGTTAAGCAGATAACCAATTCTGAAACCCTCTCAAGCGCAGACAGTCTCGAGGCTGGCGAGCGTGAAGAGATACACCTAACACTCACTGAGGAGCGGTCAGCCGCTCAGCAGAATTCTGTTCCTCTCCGACCAGCAACCCTGCAGTCCGCTCCCCTAAACTGCTGTGATGAAGATAAGCTGTCCTTCTCTAAAGCCCAGCGTATAAATAACTGGCTTACAGACCTAGATGCTCAGAACACTTGGTCCGTCACACCTTCCTCAGATATTTTAAGTAAATCTAGTGTCTTGCCTCCATGGGAACATTTTAATAATAAGGAAGAAAATGCGTCCACTTTAGGTAGAACTGTAGAAAGAGCCACAAGTACCCCTCAGAGCTCGGGAGCTTTTGTATATAGTCCACCCGTGATTGTACTAGAGAAAAAAACTGAAAAAAACTCTGAAATGAGCCCTGTGAAGACAAATGACTTCACTTCTGGAGCACTCAAGAGGGGGAGGCCATTAGTTACTGCGACCCCAGCATTTAAATCCAACAAAGCCTGGGCCACTCCCGACTCACAAACCCGGGAGGTGGCTGCATTTCCAGACCAAGGGAAATACTGTGGATTAACTCAACAAAATAGAACTACTTTAGCTCCTGCTTCATTTGTACCAGTGGCGACACCTTTAGTCTTGTCATCCAGCAGACAGTCAGCTAGGCCATTAGCAAAGAACATACAGATAAAAGAAATTGACCCGGTGCAGTGTTCCGATAAGTTAGAAGAATTAAAAGATGTCACAGATGAAAAGATGCAATATTTTAATTACGAGAAAAAAGAGTTGCCTTTATTTTCTGACAGTTTTCAGGCTGTCCATATACCTCAAAATTCTGATTCAAAAGATAAACAAAAAATAGCGGAAACCTCAACATCATTGTGTAATGTAATCTCTCATTATGACTTACTTGAGGAGCACAGGAAAATGAAATGCAGCAGCCATCAGAGAAGTGGTGTGAAGTTTCTTAAAAGTATTTTAAAGAAAGACTCAAAGTATGAACATGATTATCTGAAGGCACTGTTTATAAAACCAGGCTTTAAATTCAGAAATCAAAAGGCAGCAGCTATCAGAGATAGTATTGAATTGACGAAGGAAAAAGAAAAAGGTGTAGAAATCCTGAAGACTGCTAAGAAGCTGAGGTGGTTTGATGAAACCCTCGATAAAGAAAGCAGCGCTGAAGACACTCACTCGCGGAAGAGCCAAGCAGCAGCAGCTCAGCCGTGGTCTCAGCAAGCCCACAGTAAAAGTGCTGGCAGCAAGACCACTAACGGTCCTGCTTGTGCTGTAAATTCTGCTGATAGGAACAAGTCCAAGGGGGACGCTGAGAACGTGTCTGTGTTAGGATCTGGAACGGATCACGTGCCTTCGAACTGTTTTATACCCTCAGATTATAACCTCACTAAGCAAGCCTGGCCTGCCTCCAAAGAAGAAAGTGTAAGCCCTGGATACAGTAGTGACTTGAAGACTCAGCGGAGCAGTCCGCAGAGAGGTGGAGCGCGAGTAAGTAGAAGAACAGGATCTGCAGACGTCCAGTCAGGGTTTATAGACACAAACAGAAAAGGCCCTGTCATTCCGCCACAGCCTGCAAGCAAAGCCAATGCCTTTATGCAAGCTCAGGGTACACTAATGCCTCATCCGCCTCCCAACCCTGGGTCAAATATTAGAAGTAGTAAAAGTACTCAGGTGTCCCAGTGTCACTCAGCAACGCCTCAGAATTCTCCGAACATTATTACCCATGACTGTTTTAATTCAAAATACGTGCTTCCCACAGAACACAGATTCAATCAGTGGAATCAGGAAAGCGGTCCTCCGCTCTCAGATGCGTGTTCTGACCTGGTCACTGTGATACCGTCTTTACCATCTTACTATTCTTCCGAGTGCCAAACTTTAGCAAAATCAGATCATGCACACAGTGCTCAAATGGCTGCCCAGCAACACGGGACGCTCTACTGCACCCAGAGAACTCCTGTTCATGAAGAAAGTTATCAGCCTGTGACTCTTAAGACCACGGAACAAGGACCTACTCCTTCGTGGAAAAGAGGGAACAATGTCCTGCACCAAAATGAGAGGGCCATTGGTAAGAATAAATGTGTACCTTTGTGTAGTTGAAATGTACAGCTTTTTAAATTCACCTTAAATTTTTCTTCTTGAGGAATAGCAATGTGTACTATATGGATATTAATTATAATTTAGTCATACAGAAATAATTTACTGACATAGTTGCTGAAGTTTTTAAAAGAAGGACCTGGGCTCAATTAAATTTAAAAACTTTTGCCAACCTCTATTTCTGTCTGTGATTTTTCTTGTTAGTTTAAAAGGAGGACAAGGAACAGGATCTGATTCTTGTCCCATGTGACTCTGTCCTTCCTATTGTAGTCAAATTTTCTGTCAAGGTAACCACAGTGGAAAAATATTGCTTCAATTACCCTAAATTATCTTCCTGGTAAATTACTGCTGGTAATTGAATTGTTATAAGCTCATAATAGATATAACATAATCTTCCCATCCCCTTTTCCAAAAGCGGCAGCTCTGCTTTTATCTCTGTATATTGGCTTTTGTGTACAGAAGCAGTAAACTTTTTTTGAAAATTAATTTTCTAGAATGCCACTGTGTTTAGTAGCCGGTTGACTCCTCATGAAACTGCTTTTTTTCTCTGAGGGAATGGACTAGAAACCCATAAATATTCCTGCCAGTAGGAATCAGTCGTCTTTTCAGAAATAAGACTGGGGTCAGAGTGAAGGAACACAGTAAAGAAACCCTTGTTTTTCCAGAGGGATGGATAAGCATTAGCATATAGAAAGAGCGTTAGTTTAAAATTTAATAGTTATGAAGTCTTCTTCAGTTAGACCATGAACTTTGAAGAGTGAGACTTTTTTGGTCGTTCATCACTATATCTCCTGATCCTAGCAGCACTTGGCACTTAGAGGCATCCAGACTTTCCTTAAATTGAATGAGCGTAAACCACATTTGCAAATGGCAAATTAAATGCAAAGGCTCATCTAAAACCGTCAGTGCTTGTCTATAAAAACTTAGATTTTAAAAAATTCTCTCACAAAAAGTTTCTTTTTTATCCACTCAATTGCACAATATAATTTTAATTTTTACAATATTTCCAACTATGTAAGTTACACAGATTAGTCTACAATAAAAAATAGTACTTTTTAATTTGTTCCTACTCTCTGCCAAAGTGCTTTACTTTTTTATCTCATTTAAACCTTATTATAACCCTAAGAATTAAATTCTTTAAACCCCATTTTTCAAAGAAAGAAACAAAATTACCCAAGGTTAAGAGCTAGTAAGTAGAATTGGTATTTTAATCTCAATCTCTATGGTTAGTTGTTCTGTACTTTTTCTATTAAAACCACATAACAAATAATTATTAAGCAAATATCATATATCAGACTCTGAGCTAATCAGGAAAACTATTAGGAAGCTTAGTTTCCCAAATAGCCTATGTATTAAAGAATAGTATATTAAAATTTTCTTTCTCTAATAAAAGAATGTGATACATAAGTTCAACTGAAGAAGCCAGTATTTTCCTAGCGTTTAATTAAAGGAGATGGTTCTCTCAGGGGTCTTTGTATAAAAAACACTGGAATTGTAATGAATTTTAGATATGTTTTTACTGAGATAGAAATATTCAAATGTGTATGCATCTTACCTCTTGCTATACTGATTATACTTAAAAGATCTGACAATATGAACAATACTGAGTACTTGGCAGACCTTCAAGCTTTTTTCTGAAACTGTTTAAATATCCAGCATTTCAAGTGAATTCTTTGCTAACACTGAATTGTAGTTCTGTTACCATTCATTCATTTACTGTTATTTTCCCTCCTCTCCTATTTGCCAGCTAATTTCTGTTCTGACACTCTTAAGTGTCAAAAGTTGACAGATGTAGAGGGATATTTTTCTCTATTAGCACTTCCAGAACTCTTTAGCAGCCTTGTCTAGAAAAAACTCTATTCCCATGAGGCCTGGGCCATAACTGCATCACCTCCTCATGTCTCAAGTCGTTTCCCCAAAGATGACTTCGACGTCTGGTTGACAATTTTAATTTCTGTGTAGTCTTTGCCGTCAGACTAGATAATGCAACAGTCAGGTGAACAATCTAACATGCTGAACAAACAATCTAACATGCCGATCTGACTCAATCCTGTTTCATCCCAAGCAATTGTCTGTATACTGTTCTGCCTCAGGTACCCATCCTGGACCTTTCCAGCATCCGTAACTTCTCTGCTTCTGGAATTAGTAACTCACGCATAGTCCTCTCTGACTGTACTCTCCCACCTTCCCACTGTTGCTTCTACCCTCGGTCTCACTGGGGTAGTAAAGTCTTTTTCTCGCTTTCTTGTTCCTGTGCATTAGCTCTCTCTCCCAGCTTAGATGTAGTGCTCTATTGTTTCGGTAATTCTTTTCCCAGTCACCTGAACTCTTCCCCCCTTGGCACCAATCAGGCAAATGTCTCTCCCCAGAAAAAAAGAAAGTTTCTCCACTTATTCTCTACCTGCTTCTAAGTTGCAGAGAGATTTCACATGATGTGAAAGAAGCAGATCTATGAGACCTTTTAGGGGAACATTAGATACACGTAAATGATCTAGTAGAGAAGAAGACGTCTAAATATAAATGAAATATAAAAATAATCTATGAAATTTTTTTAAAGCAAATCCTCTGTCAATATTCTTGATCAGATGTCCTATTTCCTAAGGTATTATGCCATGATTTATCTAAATTCTTCATATATCTTCCTGTTTCCTCTGAGATATGACATAAGAATTTGAGGGGGCTGGGGCTGTAGCTCAACGGCACAAGAGCCTGCCGGGCAAGCGCAAGGTCCTGAGTTCAATTTCCGGTACCAAAAAAAAAAAAAGTAAGCTGCAGGATTTGAGGAAGTGAGAAAAGAGATACTTGGAAGTAGATGAGGAAAGAATTGCGAGAGCTCAGACGTCCTCTGTTTTGTCAACTAAGTATTATAAGATTGAATTAGAGTACATTAGCAGAGTTAGAAGAGTCAGTTTTGTGAAGCATGGGAAAGACTGGCACAAACTTGTGGACTAGAGATAAAGCATTTTCTGGGCTATAGAACCTGAAGAGAATAATATGCCTGGACACACGTAACTTCCACAAAGCCCATCTTGCAGAGAGCAGATCAGTTTCTTACCGTGAAATAGTTGTGGGCTTCCCATCTGAAAATGAACAAACACTGGTCATGAATAATCATGTTTTATCCGAATCGCCAAATTTGGTCTGATAGCTGCATGGAGATGCAAAGGCCAAGAATAACTGAAACAGTCTCAAAGAACAAAGCTCTAAAACTTATACACCTGGAATTAAAGCTGCAGTAATTAGCACAGTACAGTATTTGCTCAAGGATATTTAGATCAATGAATAGAATAGTCTACAGACAGACACACATATTTAAATGCTTGGTTTTTTGCAAAAGTGGCAAGGCACAGCAGGAAAAAATGTTAAAAAGGATTACCTATCATGCATTAATTGGAATAATATATGTAATTGGTAAAAAATGACTTTTACCTCCATACTACACACAAAATTGAAGTCCCAGTAAACTATAGATGTAAATACAAGAAGTAAAAATTCTTCTAGAGATCATGTCAGGAATAATTATGATTTTTAGGATTCTTACAGATTTTTTAACAATATATTAAAAGTACACAGTATTGACAAGACTACTGAAACTTTTATGATACTTTTTTTCCATCTCAAAATCATTAATGGATTGACAAGACACACCACAGGATGGGAGGAGATAGTTGTAAATCATAACACTGTCAAAGAGCTCATAACTAAAATACATAAAGAATGTAGTAAATAAGGAAAAAGACAACCCAGTTATATCAATCAGGATTAAACAGGTCAAGCAATGCCAGTAAAGAGATATTAAGAGATTTATTGCGTGGGATTGGTTTATATCAATATGGAACCCACTTTGGCAAATCCGAAATTTGTAGAGCAGGCCATGAGAAGGGTAGGCTTCACAACCCACCCGGGTCATCTAGATTAATTTCTCTATTTAAGGGAAACTGTGATTTTAATAATATCTACAAAATATATTACAGCAACATAAGCATTGGTATTTGATGGATAACTGGGAACGATAGGTAACATATCAGAAAGACCTTCCCACCATTTTTTAAAAGAGGATTGGAAAAAGCATTTTATAAAAGGTAACAACCAAATTGTCAATAACCATGTAAAATCTCAGCCTTGTTAATCAATGAAATGCAACTTTAAACAATGAGATATAACTATATACATCAGAATGGCTAAAACTAATAGCAAACAATACTAAAGATGCATGAAGAAGTCTATCAACTAGAAACTATTATACCTATAAAAGTTGAACATATGTATATCCTGTGACCCAGCAATCCAGTCCAATAGATTGGATAGTGTGTGTGTGTGTGTGTGTGTGTGTGTGTGTGTGTGCAAAAATTCTTACGTAAATCAAGATATATGTTCAAAAACTTTGATAGCACCTTTGGAGCTAGAGTCTGGAATTATACCAAATGTTCTTCCACACTACATGATGTATAAAGTGAAATTCCATCTTTCATTTAATGAAATACTATAATGAAAACAAGTGATCTGTTACTAAAGAACACCAATTTGAATGTATCTCACACCGTAATATTATATAAAACAAGAATATTGTACAATAAAAATACAAATATGTTCCCTTTATAGCAAGAACAGGTAATACTATGGGGGGCGGTATGTGTACAAAAAGAAGGGAGATTTTCTGGTGCTGGTAATATTTTTTGGTGTGGATAGGGTACCGTTTGAGTTTGAATAATAAAATCTGTTTACTTATAGTTTATGCAGTTTACTCTATGTAGGTTATACTTCAGGTTTTTTTAAAAAAAAACAAAAGATGGATATTTGGCATGTTAGTTTAAAATAAGATTTCAAAAAAATACATTTTTTCTTTTCCAGTAGTTATTAAGAATCTCATCAAAGAATCCAACATTTGACTATTAGAAAGGACCAAAGAGGTAATTTTGTTTAATTCCCATATTTTGTGGATGAGGAAGGTGACACACATAATGAAATTACATAGCCCGAAATTACCCAGCTAGTTCAAACCAGAGTCAAATTTTTCTATTACAACTCCAATGTCTTCCTGTACAATAAATCTCATTTTCATGAGGACAGAAATTTTCAGAGGTATGGAAACAAATTATTCTGTAAAAATCAGATAACTATTCTATGCCTCTTCTAAATACTATTCTAAGTACTATTATAAAGTACTTTATAAGTACTCTAAGTACTATTATAAGTACTTTACATGTGAAAATAAGTTTAAATTTTCTAATAGGAATGTGATGTAAATAATATCACTACCCCCATTTTTAAATTAAAGTTGAGTGACATAGAGATAAGTAATTTACATAATTTTCATCGCTAGTATAAGTGATATAACCGAGATTAAATCATTCTGTCTACAGTCTGTCTTTTGTTTTGGGAATTTTTTATGCTACAAAAATTTGTTTAAGAAAAGGCTTAATAAGAAAATGTATGTGACCCAATAGTCACATTATAATGAAACTGCCCCTTTGTAGAGGGGACGGGGGTTACTTTACTGGAGAGCCATAATTCATGCTTTGTCCAGGGTTTCTAACGTGATGATAGTTTCCTCGTATGACCCCCATTCTGGTATTGCTCTGTTGCACATGAGTTACTGACTTCACACAGTCACCTTTCACGAATTCATAAAGGAATCACATCCCCGCAGTAGTCCTTGGACATGTCTGTCACCGTTCAATTACAATGAAAACATCTTGTCCAGAAATGTTTTTAATTCAGGAACGTGAGCTTTACTCATAGTGTTTACTTGGAGGGCTCAGAGCTGCTTTGGAACGTAAGTCTGTATTCTTACTTTGCTATGTGTGCTTTTTTCATAAAAAGCTCTGAATAACCACAGACCTTTCAGTAACGTACATGAGAAATCGTGTATTTACCTGTACAGTTTCTGGATGGCACAGAGTAACAAAGGGAGTCACATTAATAAAATCGAGAGTGAAAGCAAGATTCAGAAAGAAAAACCATCTGGATGGCACAGAGTAACAAAGGGAATCACATTAATAAAATCGAGAGTGAAAGCAAGATTCAGAAAGAAAAACCATCTGGATGGCACAGAGTAACAAAGGGAGTCACATTAATAAAATCGAGAGTAAAAGCAAGATTCAGAAAGAAAAACCATCCTGACCAAACTGACCACCGAGATGGATGAGGTTCAGTTTATCAGAGACATCTATTACGCCGTGCATTTAAGCTTTTCAATTATGGACTATCTCTAACACAGAAAGGCCTATATGTGGTCTATAAGAACAAGTTAAAGACTAATCATAAAATAATCCGTATACACTGACCAGTTTTAGAAATGGAAAATGACCCTCTCTACTCTTCCCGTTGCATCTCCTTTCAGAGTGAACATCATATAAATTTCATGTTCATTCCATGATTTCATTAATTTTAGCACCACACGGATATACCCCAAAGCGTGTATAGCAGTGGTGGCGAACCTCTGACACGTGCGCCACTGCAGGCTGTTTGCAGCATCGGAAGTTCTAAAAGATACATAGTTTTACCTAGTTTCAAAATTACGTAGCTGAAACCACTTCATCTGCGTTATTCTGGGGTTTGCCTTGTTCAGGCAACTTTGCTTTGTTCTTGTTGTTCACTGATTAATTTAGCTATATTTTTATTTATAGTCATTTCTACATCCCATTCTATTATATGAATGGCAAATTTTTTTATTCTATTCATCAGATATTTTGGTTGCTTCTAACTTCTTAGAATCGTGAATAATGATTTTGTACATTTGATGAACAAGCTGCTGAGTCATAGGGTATGTGCATTTTCAAATTTACTAGATAATCTGAATTTCTTTGTTACAGCCTCACCAAAGTTCTAAAAGACTTTAATGCTTTTCAGTCTTGTGAGTATAAAATACTTTCTAATTACAGTAATTTTTATTACCCTGATTACTAATGAACTGAGCATTTTCTGTATCTTTATGTATTGTTCACATTTCTTCCATGGAATGACTGTCCTTTGCCCATTTTTCTATTTTTTACGGATAGAAATTATTTATATATTCTAGATACAAGTGCTATAGAGGCTGAATAGAGTGCTGTTATTTCTGCCAGTTTGTAACTGGTGTTTCCATAATTTTGGTGAATAAAATTTTGTTTTACTAGTGTGGAATGTTATGTATAGTTTTCCTATACGCATTTAGGTTTTTTAACCTATTTTACGGTCCTAGGGGGTAAAATGTATCTTTCGATAACTGTTGTTTGAGAAAAATACATACAACTAAATAAAGCAAAACAAAAAAGAAAAGTTTACTATAGCTGTCAGTATAATTTTAAACAATAATTTTAGCCAATAATAACCAGATCTTTAGAAATACTGCTGTACTGTATGTCTTTCTAAGGCATATACAGTAAGGATATGTAAAAACTGGGAAGACCCATTGCTTGACAGGAGGTCTGATGATCAGCTAGAGGAACACAGCCTAAGAGACATGGTAGACAGATGCAGATATTTTGAAGGCTTATTAGAAGGTGGGGAAAAGAATTGAAAGGAGCTAAAAATGAAACAGTAAAATTTCCAGGGAGGTTTTCAGCTCAGTGTAAGACAGTATTTGGAATAACCAGCAAGGGAGGCGGGTGTCTCATGGAGCAGCGGCCCCATCCTTGTGTGGTGCAGACAGGCTGACAGTCTACCTGCGAGTGGGCTGGGGGTGTAGCTCAGCGGCACAAGCGCCTGCCTGGCAAGCGCAAGGTCCTGAGTTTGACTCCTGGCACCAAAAAAAAAGTAATACCTGCGAGTAAGTTAGATTCGTTGGTCAGAGGTTGAACTAGTTACCTTCTAATGCCTTTCCCAAAGCTGTCGCTCTGCGTGTCTCCAGTGTTTGTCCTCATGTGTACAATTAATACTACTATATATTTTTAAATGTATAATATCTTTTGAAGATTAGCAGCCTAATTTTGACCTGTCACATCCAGAATTGTCATAGGAAGCTAGTCAGTTGGCTAGAGATACTAATGCAAGTTAATGCTATTTTTGAAAAAAATGTCAAGGTTCTTAGCTATAAGACTTATTAGATAGTACTGAAGTGCATATTTGCGAATAGAACATAAATACATAATAACATAATAATACATAAATAACATAATACATAAATAAATAACATTTAGCGTATGCTATATCTGTTCCTGGAACCAGGAATACATAATACATAAATAACATTTCGCGTTATTTAACTGAGCTTACCTCTGAAAGGTTAATGAGTCTAAAGAATGAGATAAAATCTTCACACAGCAGTCATGTGGTCAAGGAAGTTCTCATTTAAGGGACCTTTAAAGCTCTTCAACTAAAGAGAAAATAGGAACTTACAAGACTTAGAGAATCCTGAGCATATACAGCAGTTAAACTGTGTTGATGCCAAGGTGATCACTGGAATCTACTGTATCACATGCAGTATCTCTAGCATTTAGCACGTTTAGTGAATGGAGCGTTCAGCATTCCATGTGCGCGGAAGGAAACAATGCCGAGCTTTTTTGTTATGGTACTGGGAATTGAACAAAGGGCCCTGGCACTGAGCTGCCTCCCTGGCCCAGTCTTTATTTTGAGGACAGGGTCTTGTGAAGCTGCTGTGTCGCCGAGACTGGGCCCAGCCATGGGATCGTCCTGCCTCGGAAGTGCCCCACCATCCCCACCTAGCCCTTTCCCAATTCTTGCAGCCACTGCACTCTTTCTGTCAATCCTGTGTAAGATCTGTAGATATAACTTAAACATTTGCTATCATAACGCCTTTCACCTTATATCCATTCTTCTAAACCAGTGGCGTCCAGGATTATTTGTTGTATTACTATTTTTAAAAAATTTGAGCACACATATATATGTGTGCCATACATACATGTTACTGTAATAATTTGTACAAGAAATTTGTAAGTTTCACAGAAGTAAAAGCTGTTATAATGTTTTAAATTTTATAAATATTTAAAATGCTTTTTAAAAGAATTTCATGTGTTAATATATAAAATACTTTGTTCTCAAATGTTATTAATAATACTCTGAATGCTAGTTAATAAAATGTCATCAGTTATGAGAATCCCACATATCACTTGCCAGTATTTCATGGCACAGTGTATATTTAAGGTAAGATTTATAATTAGTTTTTTGGGTAGTTTTTAAATTTATGACACTGACTTTGTTACATGTATAGTTATACCATCGCTGTAATTATGTGGCAAGGCATTTATCATGAAAAGAGATGTCAGTGCTAGCATTTTTTCTGTTCACCTATTAGTAATCTTTGCTATATGATAAGAATATTTTAATTAAAATTATACAGAACACATTTGAAAATATAATAAACATCCATGCACCTGCCACTCACCTTAAATAATAAAACATACACCCAGTGAGAGCCCTACAGAAGTGTATTCAGCCGCGTCTCCATTTTTATGAGGACTCACTTATACTATAAGGTGTATACACCACCTACCTGAGCACACCTAAGTTTCAGTACACTACAGAAAGCCGAAAAGCATTTATGAGGCCGGGCACAGTAGCACAAAGTTGTGATCGCAGCTAACCTAAGACTGAGGCACGAGGATGTCAAGTTAGAGGCAGACCTGGATAACTCAGCAAAATCTTGTATCCAAAAAACTTTTTTTTAACTTTTAAAAGGCTCACTGGGCATAGTGGCACATGCCTTTAATGCCAGCACTTGGGAAGCTGAGGCAAGAGAATCTCTATAACTTTGAAACTAGCCTGGGCTGCATAATGAGTTTAAGGCCAGTCTGAACTACATAATAAGACCCTGTCTCCCAAACAAGAAGGCTGGTGAGTAGCCCTGTGGCAGAGCACTTGCCTAGCATGCATGAGGCCCGGGATTCAATCTTCAGTGCCAAGAGAAGGAAGGGAGGGAGGGAGGGAGGAAGGGGAAGAAAAGAGAGGAAAGAAAAGAAAGGAAGAAAGAGGACAGAAAGAAGGAAGAGGAGGACAGGGTGGGGAAGGGATGGAGGGGAGGGGAGAGGCGGGAGAAGAAAGGAAGGAGACCACTAATGAGTGGCGGTGCCACTGCCACCCTCTTGCGTTCGGACCTTTTACCATATGCGATGTACAGCAGTCTGCCTTGTAAGCCATGTAACACGAGTGTCCCTGTCAAACGTATTATTATATCAGTAAGTTCAATTCCTCATTTCTAGACAGCAAGTATAAATTAGAATTCTAACCCACTCCCTGCACACCAGTGGCTTTTCTTCCCTGTCCTCCTGGTGCTCCGGGACCATGTCTTGGAGGTCAGTCCTCTAAATCATAAGCCACACCGAAGCAGAAACTTTGTTGAACTCATTCTCGTAACTGCCACGCAATGTAAGAGGAACTCAGTAAAAGTCTGTTGACCATGAGAATGAGAGCTTTCTGTGATACTAAAGGTAACGTGGTAGTCTTCATTGGATATATGTTGTTCCCTCAACTCAAGTAGTTTGTGACCTTGTGCTGACATTTGTTTAAGATTCTACTGTTAGAAGAAAACGAATTGTTGAAAATAAGCAGAGAAATCTTTCAGTCCAGAAAAGAAAAAACCCTGGGTCTGCAGCACAGAGGAACAGTGAGCAAGTGAATGTAAGTACAGCACTAGTAAAAATCACCGCTCAGTACGGAAAAATTGCTCGGAAAAACAGTGCTCCTAAAAGTCTGCGCTCCTGCCGTGAACTATACCGTGGTATAAATATAGCCAGAGTCACCTGTGATGCACTCCTGGAATCTCTCGGTAGAAGTTTGTTCTACTGTCCTTCTTTGCTGTATTCTAATTCTCTATATGGTAAATTACCACTGAGGGTTTTACAACAACTTTAGGAAATCACTGTTTGTTGTCATTTATAACGAACTCTGGAAAAAATGAGATCTTTCGCAAAAAATTCAACCCATTACTTAAATTAAATAAGAGCAGAAAGGGAGGGAAGGAAGGAAGGAAAGAGGGAGGGAGCGGGGTAGGGAAATGAGAAAGCTAGAGCTGTGGATCCAGGAAGCAAGCATGCTAATCATAAAGACTAATACAGTTCTGTGTAATTGAGTATCCCATCTGGAGCTGAGTTTCCTGCACGACTGGGTAAAAAGAAAAGGTGAAGAAGTTACATAGTTCTCAAGGAATATTGGCAGTGATGTTTGTGACACAATATTTTAAAAGATAATGAGAACCTTTCATAAGGGACCTTAAAGGGCATACTGCCAGGCGTGGCGGCGCACGCCTGTGATCCCAGCACTTGGGAGGCTGAGGCAGGAGGATCATTGTGAGTGCAAGGCCAGCCTGAACTGCCTAGTGAGACCCTGTCTCAAAAAGACAAAAAAAAAAAAAAATGCATACTGAACATATCTTTAATAACAGTTCGGTAATAAATGAATATAGCTTATGAGGTAGATCTTCAATAAACATCCAAAGTGTAATAACAGTTTTTATTATGAAGGAAATTTTGTGAGTGTTAAGTAAATGTGATCTAAATATGACATTTTCTAGTGGTCTGACTTCAAGGATTTACTTTAGAATGTCAAAAATACTAAAGGAATAAGTAAATAGCATGGTACTTGGAGTTTCTGCCTTAAATATTGCTTCTTCTGATCTTTTTAAATAGAACTGAAATAGGGTTCCAGGAATAGGAATAACTTTTTTAAATAGAACTGGAATTTACAGTTTGCACTATAGGTTGAGATTCCTATCATTTGTATATTTTAGGAAGTATTAATTTATGTGATTAATATAACATTAATATGGGTAACAAACAACCATGATATAACCTTACCAACCAAACAGAGTTATTTAGTTACATATGTATATGGCTAAGTTAATCTCATTACCACCATGTTCTTATTGCTTAACAACAAAAATTGTGCTTAATTATAAGCACAGAACTTACAGGTGTAACTTCCTGATTACAGTAATGCATCATGAGCCCTCCCTTTTTAAACTTTCTGTTGTTCCCACCAAAATCTCAAAGTCCGTAAGGATACATTTACCTCTATTTTCTATATTTTGTTAAGCTATCTCAAATTGTAAAGTCATATGTAGTTACTAGAACAATAATAAATTCCACATGGTTATTGGTGCGCACTCCAAATTCACTTCTGTTCTCATGCTCCTTTGCATTCCGTCTCTCTGTCCTCTCCAGAAAGCTCCTCTTGCACTTCACACACGTCTTCCATCCTTTCACACATCTCCTCAGGTCCTGTCAGCGTTAGAAAAAATCAGTGTTCCTGAAGCAAAATCATTTTGAAGTTGAAATTTTTCATCCGTAGTATTATTCTGCTTGGTCTTTTTATTCCAGAGCCTAATCAGAAGTTCAGTTACTACAGCAGTGACCTTTGTCACCTTGTGTTAGGCAGTGCATTTTATTACACTGCATTTTGCCACCCCACTGCTATATGGAAAGAATCTAAAACAGGTAAATAAAAAACAGAAAAAGCATAACTGCTCTTTTGTGTCCGGGTTTCAGTCCATGTCTCTCAAGTCTATAATGGACATCAGGCAAGAACTCTGCAGTGAGAGCTGTTGCAAAAATCTAATCAGTTACTGTTCAGATCAGACTGAAGAAAAGCCGAGTATAGCATATAGTCATAACTATGCAATTCTGTCTGAAAGAAAAAGGGAATAGAGAAGGAAAGTAGACCATATTCGAAGGGGAGAGTAGGTATCTTTCAGAGAGCACGAGTACGTGAACATATTGCCAGTGTTCAAAACTTTCCTTTTCCCAAAGGTATTTTATTGAGATGGGAAGATTTGGGGATGGCGTAGGTGGAAGGGAGTGGAGGAAAAAGTAAAAAGGATCAAGCTGTGATGTGTGTATTTACCATTCCCCTGCAATGAATATACTTTACATATTGCACACATATACTAATAAAAATTTTAATTTCCTTTTCCAGATTCTATGCAGCATTGGGACAGCTATTTCTGTTTTAAATTCTGTCATCTAAAATACTTACCTACACTAGGCATTAGTCACAGTGAGAGGCTTTAGGCCAGTGGCTGTGATTCTCCCTTACAAAAATAAACCAACTAGCCAGGTGTGGTGGATCAATAGACAGGAGAATCACAAGTTCAAGCCCAGCTGAGCAACTTAATGACTTAGCAAGACCTGTCTCAAAATAAATAATATAATAACAATACTAATAATAATAATGGGCTGGGGATGTAGTTCAGTCTGAAGGCTCTGGGTTCATTCCCAAGATAAATCAACCAAGTTACAGGGGCTGGGGATTTAGCTCAGCAGCACAGCACCTGCCTGGCAAGCGTGAGGTCGTGAGTTTGATTCCCAGGGCTGGAAAAAAAAAAAAATCAACCAAGTTATAAATCTTAAGATAAACTTTTATCGTTCCTTTAAAATAGTACATCTTTTTCAAATATCCAACACTACAACTTTAAATTTTTCAGTGGAGATAAAATATATTTTTAAATATTCATGTACCTTAGAAAGACTTTAACTCAGTAACTCTTGATTTATGTTACAAAAACAACATGTTACTTAAATAAAGATAGCTTAAGATATATAAAGAGCAGGGCCTGGTGTGGTGGCTCACACCTGTAGTCCCAGCACTCAGGAGGCTGAGGCAGGAGGATCCTTGTGACTTCGAGACCAGCCTAGGCTACAAGGTCAGCCTGAACTGCCTAGTGCCGGCCTGTCATGAAAAGACAAAAAAAAAAAAAAAAAAAAAAAAAAAGATATACAGCAATTTCAAACTTTATTTTAAAGTCCATGTATATATCGTGAATTTTAAATGTGAAAATATGTTCTGATTTAATATTCTATTTTTATAGAATTTTGGACAAACTGTCCAGCTAAGTTCAAGTGAGCCAAGACAAACTACAAGAGGCACTAATAACATTGAAGAAGGTACGTTTTAACGGTTTAAATATTTTCCTTGGAGCTTTGTCTCCAGTCATCTTTTCTCTTGCATGTATTTTCTCAGGTGCTTACAAATTGTGTCACCGTGAAACCCCCATTTAGGGCCCGCACTGCCCTTGCCACTGGACAGTTTGTCGCCGGTTCCCCTGCATTCTAAACAGCAGGGTATTGGTCAACTCTCTGCATGGAGCTATCTCCTGACTTACCAATTATTTCTGCGGGATAGATTTCCAGAATCAAAATTATAGTTGTGGACATATAAGTGGCACTCAGTAAATATTTGTTGAATGAAACTCTGCATATTAAATGAGTACTAGATCAAAGGAAAGCATTGATACAGTTATTCATGCATATTGCTAAACTTTTTTCCTAAAAGTATTACTCAAAATTCAGTCATCTGTGTCAACCTGAGGTACAGTTCTTTCTACTCTTTGCTTATGTGAAGTCAAAGAAGTTTTGTTGTGTTCATTTTTTAGATTTTTATTAATAATATGCTTGATTGTTTTTGTCTGTATTCTTGGTGAACTCTCTCTTCATATTCTTTTTCCCTGAATAGTAAAGTTTTGACATTTTCTTACTGATTTCTGAAAATTCTTGAAATATCAATGGTTGTAATCCTTACACTGGTTATAGGTATTTTTACTACTTTATTATTTTTGTTTTATTCCACTTAGGTTGTATTTTTACATATAGGTTTTCATTTTTATTTGTTCATTCAATAAATTATTATTGAGAATTAATGTTCTGATTATAGGCAGATTTTGGTTATGCATTCATGAACACAACGTATAAAAGTCTTGCCCTTTAGGACTTAAAAGTCTGGGCCGGCGTGGCCTAACATTAACACATGTCAGTCTTTTCTTGGTGATTTCTTATTACTTTCACATTCAAAGAACCTTTCCCATCCAGAAATTTAGAAATACCTTTTCCTCCAGGTCGCTTTAATAGTTTGATTCTCTAGATTTAGCTCTTTATTTGGCATTTGTTCAAATGCAAGGTGAGAACTGAAGCCCCAAATCATTCCTTTCTGCACCATGAACTAGTTTATTGAATCTTCCCTCCTGTCTCTCAAGTTTGTGATGCTCCTTTGAGCATCTGTTCTTAATCCACTTGGTCTGCGGGGCTGTCAGTTCTGTTCACCTGATCATCTGATTTTCTTACCCTTCCTGAAGTGCTTTTCTCCTACTTGTTTATTTAGACATTTTAACTGCTATTATAAAGATAATCCCCTTCATAGTATCTTCGTACCACCGGTAAATAGCAAAACTCAATACAAAAAATTATGTAAACATAATGTAACTCTCTTAAGAATTTTTATTACCTCACTGCCATCATTTTAGACTTTTTTAAATTAAGGGCGGGGAAGTGCTAGATGTACAGAATCTTGATAAATGCAAAGTAATAGAACATGACTGCATTTCCATTCATGAAATGAATAATACAGGCATTGCTAAGTGTGTATAAGACCTAATCCCAAAGAAAATGAGATCAAAGAATGATTAAAATTTATGTAGTTTCAGATAGTACTTCTGAGTTTTTGATGGCTGAAAATCTAGTGAAAGTTTCCGTGCCTGAGGATAAAATTCTAACTGTCCTGAGTAACAAGCAGCTACAGAAATCAAATCTGGCTTTAAATAAGACCCAGCAGTTCAACATCTGTGCACTATCAGCTGAAGAACAGAGAATCCTGCAGTCCCTTGACCGTCTCAATGAAAGGCTCCACTGTAAGTATGGAAGCTCTTTGGTGATAAATGTGGTATTTTGTACTTAAACTATTTAAAATTGAACATAAAAGTGCAAAATTATACACATTATCATCTATTTGCTGGAATATATAGCAATTGAGAAATATTTGAATATTTGATGCTTTTTCAAGTATACAGCATCATTTATGATGTTTGTGATGATACCAATTTCTGTGGCAGGCTTTACTGTCTTTTAGGAATATTTGAGTATATTAATTCTAGTTCAGTAACAGACAAGCTAGGTATCTACACTGGCTATCCATGAAAACAGTTATAATCTTCTCATTAAGTATTTTGAAAACCTAAATAATGAACTGCTAAAAATATAAGGAATTCTTAAGACTAAGACGTAAGTATAAATAAAAACTCGGGAAGATAAAAGAGAATCTATAGCTAGCTTTTATCCTAAGAAATTTAACACATAGAATTTTCAAAAAGGGGAAGCAGGTGACAAAACCCAGGCCCAACTCTGAAGAAGTGGTCTCACAGGAGATCCTCCAGCCATGAAACTGGGACATCCAAAGATCCACGCACAGCACACACGTTCACAGAGAAGGAGGGGCCGAGAAATTATATTTCTTGAACTTAAGTATTGAGCAGATTGGGCACACGGGCCACTCTGAGAATTTGAAGCCACAGTCTGTTACAAATATTCACGCATTTACAGACCATAGTTATGCTCCCTGAGTGGTCGCTAAAGCCTGAACCAAATAATTTAACTTAGAACGGTTTAAAAGTGGTAACGACCCAAAACACCTGGAAATAGTAAATTTATGTTCTTTCCAGAGAAACCTATGAATACTACAGTCTTCAAAGAATTATCATAAATGAAATCTGAGGAAAATGAGCATCCCTAATTAAACAAAAATAAAATAAAATAAAATAAAATAAATAAATAATAATCCATAAGAAAAATCTGCCGTTTAAGAAGTCATTCCTGTGGTTGCTATTACGGGTTTTCTCCGTAAACCAACAGCCAGATTAGCCTTGTAATGTGAGCATTTCCAGAGAACCTGATGTAGTGCCAGGTACACTGCACCCTCCCTTCCCAAATTAAGGGAGGTGCTCAGGCCTTGGGGCGCAGGCAAAGGCTTCTAGTTACCCATGCCCGAAGGACACCACTGAAAAGCAACTGAGTAAAAAGATCTCTCTACTAACAACCAAGTCTTTACACTGCCAACATCCACAAGCCTCAGCACCACACAAAATAAAACATCAAAACAACAGAAACATGAGAAGGCAAGACAACGAAATGCCTCCAGAACCCCCAGCTCCCCGAAAGCCAGTCCAGAGGGCATCAGAGGGGAAGACAGCGTAAGGCACACACCCAAGTTATGTGAAAGGGTAACAGAGGAGGTTCGAGGACAGATCAAAGTGGCGCTCAGTGGAGCACAGAAGATGTGACTAAACATTATGGAAGTCATAACCAAAATGATACAGAAGCTTTCAGAAGACACTAACGAAAAGCTAGCTGAGCTAAACAAAATAATATGAAATATGAATGACCGTTTTAGCAAGAATTAGAGTCCATGAAAAGGTTTCGGTCAGAAATCCAGGAGATTAAAAATTATATTAAAAATATGGGAAATGAAAAACCTCTACATGAAAACTACAGTACTCTGAAAGATGAACCTGAAGAAGGTATCAGAAAAGGAAAAGAGATCTCCTGTTCCTAGATAGGCAAAACCAGTACATTGGTGCCTCAGTTCATGAACTAAGTTCTTCCCGTGATTCTGGTCACAAACCAAATTGGACAAGAACCAAATCAAATTCAGTGATTCGGTTCAATGTTGACCTTATGGGGAAATTTGATTTGTTTTTTTTCCAATTTGGTTTGGGACCAGAGTCATGGAGAGAATTAAGTTTGTGAACCAAGGTAGCTCTGTACAGTCAAAATGGCTGTACTTCCAAAACCAGTATACAGATTTAATGCAATCTCAATCAAAAACCGGGCGTGGTGGCGCACACCTGTAGTCTGACTATCTTAAAGTTACAGACCTCAAAAAACTATTAAAAGAATGAAAATATAAGCCACAAATTGGTTTAAAAATACGTATAACGTATAGAAAGCCCAGAATGGTGGGGCACACCTGTAACCCCAGCTCCTCAGGAGACTGAGGCAGGAGGATCATGTGTTTGAGGTGAGCCTAGGCGACCCTGTCTCAAAGAAAGGGGCCTGCTGACGTAGCTTAGTGCTGCAGAACTTGCCGGTTAAATCCCCAGCTCTGCAAAATACACACTCACACACACACGCGTGCACACACACATGCGCGCGCGCGCACACACACGGACACACAGAATAAAAGACTTGTACAAAATATAAATCATTAAGAGAAAAGAACCCAATAGAAACCAACCCAAATGAAAAATGAGGGAACAAAGATTTGAACAGAAACTTCATAACAAAGGAAATGTAAATGATACTGCATTGATAGTTGCTTCATTAGTAATAGAAAAATGCCAATTAAAACAATGAGGTCTAGTTACGTATTGAACTTAAAAGCCTGACAGTACTGTGCGTTGGTAAAGATACGTAGCTACAACAGCCACATGCTGCTGGTGGAAGAGAAAAGTGGTGCGGTCTCTCTAGGAACTATTTTGCCACCACTACCCACACCATCTTCAGTTAAACATGAGCGTATGTAACAACCCAGCAATTTCACTTACGGGTATATACCCTAAGGAAACTGCCTGTGTCCACATAAGTGTACGGAGGTCATTGTTTATAAAGCCTACACTCAAAAATAATCAGTGCCTTTATGCGATGGTGTATTATTCAGCAAATTACAGCTACACACATCATTATGGATGAATCTAAAAATATATAATTTTAACTAAAAAGAAAATCACAGGAGAAATTTATATGAAACCCAAACGTAGGTAAAAATAAACTTATGTGCGGGAGAACACGTGTTAAGGGACAAAGAAACATCAGTAATAGGTAAGTGAAGGGAATGCCGCTGTCAGGCTGTGTGGACTCAGCTCCGGGAAGCTTCTGAAGTAGTGACAGCCTGGATAGTTTTAATCCAGACGGTTGCACAGCCATTGTGCTTATAATTACTATCATTAGTATCGTTAGTATTATTTAAACTGTGCCTTTATGTTTTATGGGCTCTTTATCTTAGTTTCAAACTAAAAATTAAATTTTAAAATGATATATTTATAAAAAGCAGAAAACTACAATCATAAAAGCAATGGAGAAGTAAAGTACAAGATATAAAACTATACAGATAAATATTAAGTTTAATATTTGGAGGAATTTTTATTTCTGTTAGATACATCTGTACATTTAAACGTTTTGTGTAAAAGATTATGCCTGATTTTTCTTTTACTCCATTCTCCCTACTATATGGAAAAAGCCTAATTTTTTTAAAATTTATTTTAAAAATAAAAGAAGGAAAACACATTAACAGACAGACAACGATTTACAAAATAACAAAAGAACAATACAAACTATACAGAGTTACAGACAAAGTGGTAGGAAATTAACAGTGCTTGTTGTATTACATATTGATATCTTCAAAGTGGTTTCTCATGAAAACAGAGACATGCAATATTGATCAAACAAGTAATCATTAACTGTTCCTTTCAGTAAAGCAATGGAAGGTAGTAGTTCAACTGTGTTAGCTATCCTGTATATACATACTTACATAATTTCCCCTTCTTTCCCTTCTCTTTTCCCACATCCCAGTTGCCCTTTAGTTTTGAGCATTTTCCTTTCATTTCACAATGTCTATCATACCTCCTAATTTTTGTGGAAAAATCCTAATTATTGAAAGGGCAAGCATTAACTAAATTACTCAAATTTTGTGCCCCGTTAGCTAAACATCTCCTTTCTCTTGAAAGGCTCCGAGGATAAATGATAATTTGGTTTAAAAAAAAGAAAAGCAAGGAATAAAAACATAACATTTGAAGCCAGGCATGGTGGCACACGCCTGTAATCCCAGCACTCAGGAGGCTGAAGCAGGAGGATTGTTGCGAGTTCGAGACCAGCCTGGGCTACAAAGTGAGCTCAAGGCCAGCCTGAACTGCATAATGAGATCGTGTCTCAAAAGGACAATAAATAAATAACACAATATTTGAGTAAAGTTTATAGTATAGTAGTCAAAGTACTAGGAATTAATATTTGATTCTATAGTTCTTCTTTTTCAATACAGATAACTAAATTATTTTTGTGTTATGGTGTAATTTTTCAGATGTACAAGAAACCATTTGCAAAAATCCATCCATCAAAAGTATGTTACACATAATACCATTTCTGGTAAGTTTTTTCAAAGCTCTCTTTCCTTGTTTTCAGAAACATGACTTCATATACACATCATTAGAAGTAAGAGCCCGTGGTGGATGTCAGTTTTTCTTGAGATCAGTTTTTAGACTGTTTTTTCTCCTCCAACTTTTTATCCCAAGATGTTTCATTACAATCAAATAAATATCTTCACATTAAAAATACCAGAACATAAAGATTGTTATATTACATCCAAAGTATTGTATCCGTCATGACAGGAGACAGCAGTCATCAAATGATTTTATGTATGTAGCCAAAACTGTAATGATCGCTGCCTTTTCCCATATACCTTGCAAGTCTTGAGATTCAAAACTAAACATTACTGTTTGGTTCTTTTGGCGGGGAGGGGGCTTGGGTACTGAACCCTAATAAAGATACACATATAAATAAAAATCAGCCTCTGCGTTCAAGAATTTTCAGTCTAACAGAGAGAAAGGCATCTACATGGATGGTAGGTAAAAATAATTGCAGTGCTTAGTAAGACTGTGTGAGGTACAAGCCATCCAAAGCACAGAAAGAAAAAATCTTACTGGAGTTGACTGAAGACATTCGGGTTCCATAAGGGTGCCCACAAACTAAGACAATACTTGTATTTTCATGCTTATCAATTTAGGTATTCACCAGAGAAGTGTTTTGTCGGAGCATTAACTTGGATGCCCTCCTAATCCCCATGTTTTTCATCATGTGCCCTCAGTTCTGAAATTTTTTTTTTTTTTTGTCTTTTTGAGACAGGGTCTCACTATGAGTGCAGGCCGGCCTTGAGCTCACTTTGTAGCCCAGGCTGGCCTTGAGCTCGCAAAAGTCCTCCTGCCTCAGCCTCTTAGGTGCTGGGATCACAGTCACGTGCTACCACGCCTGGCCAGTTCTTGAAATTTTGACAGGAAAAAGTACAATCAAGCAAAAATACTACATTTCTTATTACTTGCTATTATATAAATAAAGTAAAATGTTTCTTACCCATATTTCAGGTTCTTGTTAGGCTCTGGCTGTGACAGTGACTAGCAGTAAGGGAAAAGCAGGCTGAATTCACGCCTCAGCACATGGTTCTTCAGAGTGCCCTTTGGCATCTTTGACGTCATTTTTCAGACATAACTGTCTTGTAACAGCCACCTTAAGTCCTGAGCTTCTTCAAGGCTACGTTTACATACTAGTTTGGTTTTTTTCTCAAATTTTTCATCTCAGTTTTTCGGTCATTTTTCTGGGCCTGAAATTGAACTGGCAATTTATGTCAGTTCTGACATTTATTATTAATTCCTATGATTCTTTTTTCACATTAATGAGATAATACCTGCTGGGCATGGTGGCGCACGCCTGTAATCCCAGCACTCGGGAGGCTGAGACAGGAAGATCATTGCAAGTTCAAGGCCAGCCTGGGCTACAAAGTGAGTTCAAGACCAGCCTGAACTGCATAGTGAGCCCTGTCTCAAAAAGACTAAATTAATTAATTAATTGAAATAAATTAAAGTAAATTAAAAATAAAGAGTCAGTGCCAAATTTGCTTTTTTGTTATATCCTGCCCAAGGATTTGGGCATTTTTGTCCTGTCTACCCATTTGACTGTTACATCTATGTTTCTGTACTCTCTCCTTGAATTAACCAATTGCTGACAGTTTGCCTTCCTTGCTTTACCAATAGACAAACAGAACAGAAATAAGTAGGTGTACACACAGAAAGATAAATTGTATCAGCTGT
Organism: Chinchilla lanigera; assembly: GCF_000276665.1. Lineage (NCBI taxonomy): Eukaryota > Metazoa > Chordata > Mammalia > Rodentia > Chinchillidae > Chinchilla > Chinchilla lanigera. The sequence continues at coordinate 5,314,431 of NW_004955412.1, forward strand.
TCAAAAGGAGATTATGAACACCGTGGTATCTCCCCTGTAAATGTCCCCGCATGCATGTGCTCATAAGAACAAACACATTCCTCTGTATAACTTCCGTACTGTTACCATAACCATGAGGTTTTACACTGCTACAGTAGCATTGTCTGCTACGCACTCCAGAGTTTCCAGTGGTCTGACTGGTGTGTGCTCTGTGGCTGCCCGGCGCGGGATCACCTCCCACCGCTCCAGCCAGCCGTGAGGACGTGGGGAGGGGCTCTTTCTCCCGTCCTGTCACTCCCTGTTTCTCGTCTCCTACAATATTTAGTTGTGTTGATGTGGATTTCTCCTTCAGGGAGGGAAGTGAACTGATAAACTGATTTATCCCAAGGTGTTCAGCATCAATTTTTTTTAGCATATATTTTTAAATGATTTGTCAGACAAAACATGTAAAATCATTTAAATAATTTAAAAACAATATATGAAAAGAAATTTTTTGTTTCTGGCGGTAGGGTCTCGGTGTATAGCGCAGCCTGGCCGTGAACTCAATCGGTGGCCCAGGGCACATGCTCACCCTTCCGTCTCACCCAGCCTCTTGGGTGCGGGCACTGCCAGGGTGTGCCGCCCACCCTTCCATCTCACCCAGCCTCTTGGGTGCGGGCACTGCCAGGGTGTGCCGCCCGCATGGTGAGTTGCTAATAGACTTTCAGACGCACTTGGGTGAGGGAAATATTTTTGATCAGAAGTGCCTTTATTTTCAGGGAAAATATCTGTTGTAGCACGAATGATCAGTATCCTGTCATTGTTTAGAGCAAGTGTAAGACTGAGATTTTGTAATAATAATTAATAATAAACTGCAGCTTCCCCCACCCCTTCACTAGATACTCATAGTCATCCTAATAACGATAGCATCTATCCTGTAGCGTACCTGAGAGTATTACAAGATTACCATGCGTGTAAAGTGCTTAAAACAGTGCCTGTCACATAGCACTTGCGGAATGCCTGTTTGGTTGGATTCTTACTATTAACACAATTCTGATCCTCTTATTTAATTCTCTCAAAATTTTAATATTCCTGAAATCACTTCAATGAAATTTCAGTGTGTGGGATTTACACTTAAGTATTTAAATAAAATGACTTTGGTGAAAGTATAACTTTCTCCTAAAAGTTAGGAGTCATTTCAGCCACCGCTGTCGTCCTCTTTTCCTTCTCCCACCACGCTGTGAATTTCCCTTCCAGCCGAGACTATCTAACATATTACTCATCGAGTCTGCAATATTCTGTGCTGCCTCTGTTTTTCTAAGGATGCTTATGTTTAATTCCTAACTGTACTGTAGTATTTTAGTGAGGTTTATTTTTCTGTTTGTTTTCCAAATTCAGATCATCTAAGCATCAATTTAATATCACTTCTCTTTGAATTCTTCCATAACAAACTGACTGTGAGATGTCCTCATCCTCCTATGAACTCAATATTGTAGCATCTCACATTTTGTATATATATCACAGATACTTTGGTCAATGTGAAAAATTGCTGGAACTATATTTGTGGGCCAAAATTGTTTCTCACTTGCATATCTGCTTTATAGAAACTAGCATATATTAAACATATTTTAAAACTTGATTGACTTACAGTTTTTTTTGTTTGTTTTTTAAGACAGGGCTTAGCCCAGACCAACCTCTAACTCACATTCTTCTTGCCTCAGCCTCCCAAGTGCTGGCATTACAAGGATGTGCCACTATGCCCACTAACTTACAATTTTTTGTTTGTTTGTTTGTTTTGTTTTGTTTTTTAACGGTACCGGGAATCGAACTCATGACCTTGCACTTGCCAGGCAGGTGCTGTGCTGCTGAGCTAAATCCCCAGCCCCCAACTTACGATCTCTTTATACATGATATTTGAATAAGTAAATTATCTACCTTTTTGTACTGTACTAAAATGCAGTCATTTACTTGAAGCTGAAATTTTCTTTTAATTGTCTAAAACAGGGTTTCTTACTCCATAAAAATAACACTGTTTCTGGTATGCTTCCAAAGCCCTTTATTTGGTGTTAGTATTTAATAAATTAGTATAATTTAATGGTAAATAGATATTTTTGAGATATAATCAGAAATAAACGAAAGTTATTCACTGAGTGTGGACCGCTGAATAGTGCTATAGTCTCCCCCACATTCTCTTAGCTGACCTTAGCTAAGACCATCCGTAATTTTCCCCAGCGCTCAGAGCTGTTCAGTGGAGCAGCCAGGATTTATACTTCCCCCTCTCCCCCGCAAAATGTCCTAATTTTTATTTCAATTACTATCACTTTCTTCCTCCAAATTTCCCAGACAGAAGTATCTGTCTAGCCAGGCTTCATATTGTCCCATAGAAATATAGACTAAGTCTCCCTTATTATGTTTACTAGACACACCTCAAGTCTGCTCCTCTCCCTTCTTACTGACACTGTTGTACTTAATGATCGGATCATGTTCCCAACGGCCCATTTTATATTTGGTGAGTAACTAGAAGAAAGGAGCTTGCAGGCCCCAAACACAAAGTCCTGATGAGATGCAAACATTAATTACTCTGCTCTGATCAGTATTTATTGTGTACATGTGTTGAAGTAACATACCACATCTCTACAATGGGTACAATCATCACATGTGAATGAAAACTTTCCAGTTCGAGGAGAGCTGGGGGGCAGGTCAGTGGTACAGTGCTTGTCCAGTAGTGAAGGCCTTGGTTTAATCCACAGCACCACAAAGTGCAGCAGTAGTTCAAGCATGGAAAGGCTAACTACCCCGGTTTGCGCATCACAGATGGTGTACACGCGTTGGATCACTGCCCTGCGCCGCATGAATACGTATAACTACAGTGTAACCCCGGGCCTGAGGGTGTAGTGCAGTGGTGCACGCTTGCCTAAAATAGAGGAAGGCCCTGAGTTTGAAAAAATGATGACGGTACTCATCGTTATTTCAGTCTCTGAAGTTTACCGTGCTTCACCTGGACCGTTGCAGCTGCCCGCGGGTTTGCTGTCTCCAGCACATCTCCCACGTCCGCACCAGCAGAGTAATTCTTTTCAAATACAATATGAACATACTATTTTCCTGCGTAAAGCTCATCTTCAGTGGTTAGCTGTCGCCTGAAAGATAAAGTGAAAACCCCAGCGAGGAGCGTTCGAGCCCGCTGCGGTCGCTCCCCCGCTGCCCGCTGCCCCGGCTCACTGTCTTGCTGAGGGTTGGCCCGGGCCGGCCCGCGGTGTCCCCAGGCAGCCTCAGGCTCCTGCGGTCTGCTTTCCCGTGCTGACGCCTCGGGGCTTGCTCCCCGCGTGTCCATCTGGGACATCGCTTCAGTCCGAGCCTCGTCCTGCCCAAAAGTTACAGCTTCCTGCTTGCGGCAACCGTGCAGCCTGACTGCCGCGTGGTGGAAGTTTTCGTATCCCGGCCTCAGGCCTCTGCGGGGCGGCATCTAGGGAGAGGAGAAGGTGGCCGCGTGCGACAGACACGTCTGCGAAGGAAGCAGGAAGCAGAGTTGCAGCGCGACTTCAACATCGTTTAGCTTGTAATTTTCAGTAGGAAAAGTAGCAAATCTTAGAAGCAGACTTTTCATTTTAGAGTGTTGTAGTTACTTTAAAATAAAATAAATTTCATGAACTTTTAACAGTGACCTGCCAAGCAACTTACGTCTTTAGCCCAAAATGCTGTTAAACACCCATAGGGTCTTCTTCACAGTTCAAAGTGCTTCCTGTACAAACTAAAATTATTAAATACTTTCTATCACAGCAGAGGATAGAAAGCACCTTCTAGGCTGGGTATGATGGCACACGCCTATAATCCCAGCACTCAGGAGGCTGAGGCAGGAGGATCATTGTGAGTTTGAGGCCAGCCTGGGCTACAAAGTGAGTTCAAGGCCAGCCTGAACTGCATAGTGAAACCCTGTCTCAAAGAGACGAAGGAAGGAAGGAAGGTAGGAAGGAAGGGAAAAGAACTTTCTAAGCAAAGATTACCAATAGCAAAAGGTGAAGATCATGAATTATTATAATTAATACCATCCCTTACGTAGAATGGCAATCGGTTTGTTGAGACTGACATATGTGGAGCACTGAAGAATTTGAATTATGAGTTTAGTCTTATTAACATCTCCAATCGGTAAGGTGGTTCACCTGTTAAAGTCTGTGAATACCACAATAAAAGAATATTCTGAACCTGTGTTACAGAACAGCCAACCAAAGGCAAGTCCAGCTCCTGACGTTGGATCCAGACTGCAGAGAAGATTCTGCTGAAGTCCGAGGGCAGCCACTTAGTGGAATCACGATTTCTGATAATCTCCTGTAAATAATTCATGTATTTCTGCGTTTGTTAATGATTTAAAGCACTATAACCGTAAAAATAAATCATAATGTAAGTAATGGAGATAAATTAGGTAGTTTATATTTATGCTGCAAATCATTATTATTATTACATATTTTATTGATAAGTACATTTTAATGGATGGAAATATGTCATTATTTTCAATAAGCATGTTACTGGATACAAAGTCATTCTATTTAAAAATGACAGAGACTATTTTGTTATTCAAATTATGTATTAGCTGTAGTTTAAAGCTTTGTTTTCTGAAATTCCTAATAAATTCTATTAAATTTGTACAATGTTATAAAACATTTATGGTCAATGACATCTTGATAAATAACAGAGGTATTTCTTTCAAGACTTTGCAGGTTCTCTAGCACCCAACGGGTCTCGTTATCAGCTCTACGTGGTTGACAATTAATGTGAATCTCTTACTGAGATTGTTAGTCTCTGTAATCTCTTGCTGAGGTAATTAGTCTCTAAAACCTCAGCACAACTGAAAAATTCAAAGGATCAAATAGTAAACATGAAAAGTAAATGCAACCCCAACTGGATAACTTGATTTTCGCAGCCAGTGTATTTTTTCCCAAAAGGAGTACCTACGTGGGAAACCAGATTTGTATTAGATGTCGGCCCTCTTTTCGTTTTTGGTGTTTGAGACAGAGTCTCACTCTATAGTTCAGGCTGCCCCAGGCTGGCCTCGAACTCTGGGTAATCTTCCTGTCTCAGCCTCCAAAGTGCTGGGATTACAGGCATGCACTACCATACCCAGCTAGAAGTTGGCCTTTTAAAGTATGGGAAGCAAGACCAAAGTTGTATGATCTTAATTTTTTCATAAAACTATGATAGCCTTTATTTTCCCTCAACTATTTCTATTTTAGGTTGTCCTCAGGATTTCAAGCTACATTTCTTCAAAATCGATCACATCACTCCCATCTTAAAATCCTACCCTTCCACTGCTGGAGAAAGTGTGCAGTCCTTAGCGAGGAGGATAAGGTGCCTCACACCCTGGGCCCTCCCTGAGAACCTGGCACGTTCTCTGCCCGCTTCCTCATGGAACCAGTCATACCGAACCCCTTGCTACAGCGGGGATGGGGACGTGGCTCAGTGGTGTGGTGCTTGCGCCAGTCTCTGGTTCGATCCCCAGCACTGAAAATAAAACCCAGAAAAATACAGTTCCTAAAATAAAACCTACTATTTCATGGACTGTGCTATACTTTCAGTTCAGAATGGCTTCCCTTCGTGCCCTGCTTTCCTTCTGTCTCTTAAATTCTCTTCAGGTTGGACTTTCCCCATTCTTTTGTGATAATTCTTTCTCCTATCTCCTCTCAGCAAATCATGTCCTTTGTGCCCGGCACTCAGCTCACTCGTGTACATTCCTGCAGCTTTTCTAGAGCAAGAGCTCCTGGGAAGTAGAGATTGTCATTCATTCATTTTAGGAATTAAAATGGGGCATATAACGGTGGATCAAAATAATGATGAATGGAGAAAGTAATCTTCGAATTAACCACATTTTTATCATGTGGGAGGTACCGCTGTGTTGTGGATATAAAAGAAGATAAGTTAATTGCTATCATGTAGTTTATATTTTAGTAGGGAAAATAAATTTTAAATATACCATCGGAACTACCTAAGTGACAATTAGAGAACGGTGGGGGGTGGAGCGCTGTGCACCATTTTAGATACAAAGTTAAGAGGACCAGGGAGACAGTGCAGCGGCTCGGCGCCTCCCTAGCAAGTGTGAGGTCCTGAGTTCAATTCCTGGTGCCAAAAAATAAAAATAGATACAAAGGTAAACAGTGACCACAAGACGTCTGAGGTGTGTCTCCCTCCCCGGCTCCTCCTTTCTCTCCTGCGTTCCTGGCCCCCCCCATGAGCCGCTGTGTCCCACCCAGTAAAAACACAGATGCCTGTGATCCTGTGCCTCCTGGTGGGATGTGCTGAGAACACTTCGGTCATGTTCATCACCAAATTCCATAGCCTCAACTTAGTGAAAGGAAGAGCCGGGCGTGGTGGCGCACGCCTGTAATCCCAGCACTCAGGAGGCTGAGGCAGGAGGATCGTTGCGAGTTCGAGACCAGCCTGGGCTACAAAGTGAGCTCACAGCCCACCTGAACTGAACAGCGAGACCCTGTCTCAAAAAGACAAAAGAATAAAAATTAGTAAAAGGAAAATATCACTTAGTAAAACAGTGAAATTGAGAGACATTCCAGAGGTGTGGAGGGTAAGAAAGGTTATCACAGGTAAGAGGAGACGAAAGGCCAGGACAACACAATGGAACATAATGTCTCGGGTCGGACCCAAAACAGAATAAGAGCATCCATGGGGAGAAGCCCGGCGGGAACCCCTAGCTTCCAGTCCCAAACTACTTGGGACGCGAGGGCAGGAGGAGCACTTGATTCCAGAGTTCCGGACCAAGCTGGAAAACCTAGCAAGACTATGTCTCTTAAAAAAATAAAACTGGTGAAACCTTAACCAAGTGTGTCGTTTGTTGATAATATTATACCAGTATCCATTAGCTTTGCCAACGGCAGCACAGTTCTGTAAGATGCTAACGTTAGGGAAAGCTGGGTAACAGCAACGTAGGATTGGTGTCGCTGTGGCCACAGGTCTTGGGTGGAGAATTACTTCCAAAGGAGAAACTGCAGTCTTTCAAATGTCATTAGTACACGTTTACAGCACATAGTAAACCCACCGATCCCGAGAGCTGGTACACAGGCGCATTGCACCTGACCCCCGTACTGTCCCTTCCCTGTCTCCCCCTCCTCCGCCCCAGATGGCTTCCCGTCCGCAGCACGCACCTCCCTGTTTCCTGTCGTCTCTCTTTTATTTATCTCTTTAAATTATTTACACCTTAGGAAACCTGAAATACTTAACCTTCTGTGTTGGATTTATTTCACTTAGAATTATGACCTTACAGTGCATCTCCCTACAAATTACTGAAATTTGTTGTTGTTCATGGTGGATTAATAAATATACCAAAATATTTAAAATCTTTCATTGTATTGTGTATCGCAATTTTGGGTTCAGAACAAGTGTTCCTATAATTACATAAAACATAAGGTTACATATTTGTTAAAAATGTGGTAAGCACTTATGCATATTTGGCATTTAATGTGGATTACAGAGTAATGTCCTTGCCTGCCGGAATTACAGTCTGTCTCAAAGTTACACCCCAAGCCCACTATCAAAGATACCTAAATCTCACATAAGTAGAGACACTTACATCTTACCAAAGCAGTGAAAGAGTCCAGGTACTTCCTGCTGCGTCCGAGACATATCCAAGAATCAAAACCAAGTCTGTCTGACTGGAGGACTGACTTACACCTGTACTATAAAACCGGGTTTCTTCATAAAGCAGAATTTTCTAAACAGTCATGAGTATGGGAACATTTATAAGATGTAGAGCAAGCCAAATTTTTTAAAATAACTTTTTAGAAACATGACCAAAGTGAACATAATTCAAAAATTTGTATAAATACGGATACCACGTGGATGGAGAACTTAATTTGTCTCATGAGTACTGAAGACATGTTGAAACCTGACTTTAAGCCCTTACACTTTTGCAGACCACAGAGGGACTGTACTAGGCATATGGCGTCTTAGAGAAATCGGGGTCATTACCTGCTGGCCAAAAGGCAAGCAAAACACTTTACCTAAATGTCTGAGAAAATACTGCTAATTAAGGAAAGGAAAGAGTGAAAGAACAAATGTAGTTCAGTCTTAGCTGGTATATTTCTCCAATGGAATATAATCCTCCAACGTGTCAAGGGAACGTATTGGGGAAATCCAAACTATCCTCCCAAATGCCCTTTCCCTCCCGTATTTAGCAGAGCCTGACTCTCCCTGATCGCTGGCAAGTCTGTCTTCGGTTTGCGTTGGAGGTTGGACGGCTGCTTTGTGGAGGTATATATGAAATGTGAGGGTCGAAATAGCTACAGACATGTTATGTAGAAAACGCTGTCACTACAGCATACCCTCATGGCACGTCTATTTGCTCATCTACTGAGTAAGTGTTTTAAGCACTGTCTTTGTGTCAGGCACTGTCCGACAGCTAGAGAAGCACAAATGAATAAAACACCCCTGCCCTCCAGTAGTTCGGTTTCCTGGGGAAAAAAACCACAAGTAACTCACTGTAGTAGAGCTGAACGTGGCCCCAAAGGAGGGTCATAGTGAACTACAAGTTCTGCTCATGACCACGGCCCAGGCGGCAAGTAAGGAGGGGCTGGGTGTGATGCCGGGAACTCTGACCACTCGGTCACAGTTGTCTGCTCACATGATCGCAGGCCCCGTCTCATTCATGAGTGTAGCTTTAACAGAGTGAGTACCATGCAGTAGGTCCTCAACAGGAAACTAGCAATCCAGTGATCTTTTCCAGTGAAGTGTTGTCTGTCATAACCAGCTGTAAAACTAGTCAATTTTTATTAAACTCTTGTCTGTGACTTAAAAAAAAAAAAACCAACTAATTGATATACTGCCCTCTCGTGGTTCTAAACAAACTTTCCTATTAGTAGATGCATAACCTTTCATTCTCACTAAACTGCCCAGCTGGGCTCAAACCTGCGATGTTCCTGCCTCAGCCTTCTGAGTAGCTGGAATTACAGACATATGCCGCCTCTCGTGATTCACTCTTTTTAATAACAAGGTTTACCCAAGAGATACACTTATATTTCTTCTGTTCTATTGTATTTTATTAAAACAGTGCTGTTAACAAGCAACCAGATAGATTTGGGCACCTACAGCCTCCCCCTCCACCTGACCAACAGAATTTGTTTTATTTTGGTACATTGTTATAGGTGTGCCCTGAAGTCCTAGCTCATGATTCAAGTCATCCTGAGAAGACCTGATCTGACTTTCCCTCAGATACTAAGCTGGGCCCTCTGTGCTGTGTGCACGAGGTCTGCTCTCCCGCTGTGGAGTGGGCTTGTTTTCCTGCTTTTTCTTGGCCTAAATGCGCTCTGCAGCACCTGTTTCTTTCCTTGCTGGGGATGTAAAACCGGGCTGGGGATATAGCTCACTGGAACAAGCTCCTGTCTGGCAAAGTGGAAGGTCCTGAGTTTGATTCCCAGTTCCCATGTAAAAATAAACGTAAAACATTGCTACTGAAAAACACTAGTAAATTGGTTAAGTATACAGATACAAAATACCAATAGTATAAATAATATTAGTAAAGTCCCCCATATACCATACTAGTACTCACAGTTACACGTACCAAGTGTATTACCTTCTTAATTTATATACACGTCACGTGTATTATATCAAACTTGTCTCTGCGACCAAGCTCTGTTTACTCTTATTCTTCAGGGTTAAAGGCTGAGTTTCCTTAAGAAATTCCTTAGGAATTTCCTTAAGTTCCTTTAATAAGAACTGATATATGCAATAAAGTTCATTCTTATAAAAGGAAAAAATTAGTAAATCACTATGACCATAGGAAAAATTGTTAAATTGGGGAAAATGTATGTAAAATACTGAAAGACTGCAATGATTCGGTACTAAGTGGGAAAGAGAACCAGAGAAATACACTTTCCAAGAACTTGAAAGAATTTTAAACACCAGTGCTACATACCATCCACTCCAGCCCACACTCCTCACATTAAAGATGGGATCTGTTAGGTTCGGCACCAGATTGAACAAAAAACAGAGAGAGATAAAACAAGCCTTTACTCCTGGCGTGCAAGGGTTGCGGGAGCTTGCAAGGACCCTCGGAGGAGGGAGCTGGGGAAGCGGTTTTTATTAGATTGGACGAGAGGTGCAGTTAACATGGGCAGGCGAGGTGTCTCTCTGTATCTGCGGGGACTGGGAGTTAGTTGGTGCATGCACAAAAGGGAGTAGGAAATTTATCTTGGGATCTGAAGAACGAAGAAATGTGTGCCCTGGCCAGCGCCATTTTTGGGATTCTGGACGTCTATCAGAATCCTGAGCCAGGTGTGGAGTCACACACCT
>NW_004955412.1:5324775-5326045 GCF_000276665.1 Chinchilla lanigera
ATAGCAAGATCCTGTTTCAAAAATAAATTAACGAAAAATCTAAGTACTTTTTAAATGTCATTGGTTAAAGCATTAAAATCTATGAATCCAGTGTTTGTGAAACTAGAGCTGACGTTTTGTCTTTTTGTGTTCTATAGTACAGACAAAAAAAGGAAAGATTCTTTAAGGAAAAGTGAGAGCTTTATAAGTTGCTGCATTTATTAGAAATCAGTTCCAAGGTATGTGACTTACTCATGTGTATACTGAACACAACTTGACTGAGAACTTTTTAAATCTCTGGTCTTGGGACGGGGAGTTCCAACACATCAAGCACGGTCCCGATAATCCGGAAATGAACACTCTGTGAGATCATTGCCTCAAACTAGGTATTATACAGTTTATCGAAAGGATGCACAGAGAAAATTTCAAAAAGAAAAATAAAAATAAATCTCAGCCGCAAGTGTCAGCCAATCGAGAAACCAGGAACTGGCAAGAGCCCTGCACCACACAGGATGAAGGGAACTTGAGCGAGGCGCGCCGGGCAGAGACGGTAAGGAGGCTGCTTTTCACTTCCATCTTTCTGAGTCCGCGGGTGCAGGGCATGGCGAGCACATTCCTCGTGCGGAGCTGGTCTGTGCACACAGCACCCCTTCGCCCTTTCGGGGTCCCCGTCCGCCCCTCCCGCACCTCCCCTCGCATCTTTCGGTCCCTTTCTCATGTATAAAAGATCTGCCCCCCCCCCGCCCCGTCCTATTCTCTACCTTTGTTTTGCTCTGTAATTTATTTGTGCTTTAATTATGAAATATTTACACTTGTGCATTTGATTTACATCACAACGTTTCAGACTCAGGGCGCATCCATTCCTCTACAATAACTCCAGTGTGTCCCTCTTCATGGATGGTAGGGCTCCATTGAGTATAAACACCGCATTCTTCACCCACTCACCTGCTGAGGGTCATGAGAGCTGCTTGCATGATGTATGAGGAATCGTGCTGCTATAGACATGGATTTGCGTGTTTCGCTGTAACAGGATGTCTTTAACTCTTTCAAGAAGATACCTGGAAAGGAAACAGCTGACTCAAATGGAGTTTCTCTTTTTAGTTTTGACAATCTCCATACTGATTTCCATAATAAGTGCAAGTTCACATTCCCACCAGCAATGTAAAAGTGTTCCTTTTCCCCCCACAGCCTCATCAGCATTTGTAATTATTTGATTTTTTTTTTTCTTTTTTTTGAAACAGAGTCCCACTAAGTAGTTCAGGCTGGTCTTGAACTCAGTATGTAATCCGAG
>NW_004955412.1:5327252-5328371 GCF_000276665.1 Chinchilla lanigera
GATAGCCATGTGCAAAGTACATGACCGAGCAGAGACTAAGGTGATCTTTACATTAGCAAGAAAGTCTCTACACTATAAGTATCCACAAAACTCAGTGTGTACATGCACGGGTGCACGCGCACATGCACACGCACACACACACACATGAAACATGAGAAGACAGACAACAAAAGGCCTCCAAAATCTCCCAACTCCCCAGAAGCTGATGCAGCAGCCATCAAGGGGCAGAGTAGTGCAACTAGCACCACCAAATTACTCGAAAAGCTAACAGAGGAGGTTAGAAAATAGATCAAAGAGATACCCAGTGGCATTACAGAAGATATAACTAAAAAGATAATGGAAGCAATAGCCAAAATGATCCAGGAACTTTCAGAAGACACTAACAAAAAGATAGATGAGCTAAACAAAATGATACAAAACATGAATGACCACGTTAGCAAAGAGTTACCGCCCATGAAAACGTTTCAATAAGAAATCCAGATTAAAAATTATATTTAAAGTGTGTGAACTATAAGTGACCAATGTAAAGACAATTTTAGAACTAGAAGACAATGACTTCCTCAAGACCAATTTCTCAGACACCTTAAAAATCACAAGAGAACATGAAAAGTATCAGAAGTCCATTAAAGGGACAAAAATTTTAAAAGCTATTAGAGAAAGGCAATAAATCATACATAAAGGCAAACCCAGTAGAATTACAGCAGACTTCTCAACACAAACCTTAAAGGCCATGAGATCTTAGAGTGAAATGTTTCAAGCCTTAAAAGATCACAACTTCCAACCCCAACTTATGTATCTTGCAAAATTTTCCTTCAAAACTGACAGAGAAATGAGCTATTTCCATGACAAGGAACACACCAAGAAATGCATGACCACCATAAGAACATTACAAAAAATTCTCAAGGATGTCTGTGTTGGTTTGGGCTTATTTGCAAGGGAACCGATACAACACAGGACATACAAGAGAGTGCAGGAAGTCTGTCCACACACTAAGATCAAGGAATCCAGCTGAAGGTCTGGATCCCACAGCAATGTCCTACATGAGTCCAGCTGAAGACCTAGAGCTCATAACAATGCCTCCCACGAGTCCACAACAATGTCTCATGCAGGCCTGTTTCA
>NW_004955412.1:5329781-5336146 GCF_000276665.1 Chinchilla lanigera
TAAGGGAGCAATTCAATAGGAAAAGGTAATTATAAACATATATGCACCAAAAAATTGCACAACCAACTTCATAAAACAAACATGACAAATGGATATGAAAAGTCAGATAAACAACAATACAATTGTAATGGGGGACCACAATACCTCACTGGCTCAAATGGACAGATTAACTAGACCAAAAATTAACAAAGACATAGCCAGAGTTTAGCTAACTGTTTGAATAAATGGACTCAAGAGATAGCAACATCCAGCAACCACAGAATACACATTCTTCTCACCAGCACTTGGAACATAAGAGACCACGTATTAGTCTACAAAGCATGCTCATTCTTTTTTTGTTTGTTTGTTTTTTGTTTTTTGTTTTTTGTTTTTTGTTTTTTGTTTTCTGGGAATCGAACTCATGACCTTGAGCTTGCCAGGCAGGCGTTGTGCTGCTGAGCTAAATCCCCAGCAAATCATGCTTAAGGAAGTATAAACAAATTGAAGTTATCACATGCATAATACCAGAACATATACAATGAAACTAAAAATCAATAGCAAACCACAGAAACTATACAAACACAAGGAAACTAATTAATACTCTCAATCAATGGATTACAGAAGAAATTAAGGAATAAATTAGACAGTCTGACAGACAATAATGCAAGTACAACATACCAGAACCCGTGGGACACCATAAAAGCAGTCCTAAGAAGGAAGCCTGTAGCTATGAATTCTCACTTCAGAAAAAGAGAGTGAACTCAAATAAATAACCTAATGATTCATCTCAAGGTCCTAGAAAAACAAGAACAATCTAAATCCAAAGGTAGTATGAGGAAGGAAATTATAAAGATCAGAGAAGAAATTAAGACTGAAAAACTCTTAGAATTATTAACCAAACTAAGTACCATACCAGGATACAAAGTGAACACTCAAAAATCATTCATGCAATAACATTCCTGTACACCAATAATAAATTCACGGAGAGAGGAACTAGAGAAACAATACCTTTCACAATAGCATCAATAAAAATGAATTGGGGGGGTGGGGAAAAAAATAAAATAAAAATGAATTAAACTAACAAAGGAAGTGAAAGACCTCTATAATGAAAACTACAGTGCTCTGAAGAAGGAGATTAAAGAAAACGTCATAAAATGAAAAGACAGCCCCTGTCCCTGGGTAGACAGAACCAATATACTAAAAATGGCCATACTTTCAAAACCAGTATACGATTTAATGCAATCTCAATCAAACTACCAACAGCATTGCTCATAGAACTAGAGAAAACAATCCTAAAATCCGTAGAATCAGAAGAGATCTAGAATAGCAAAACAGTTTGGGGCAACAAGGGTAAGGCAGGGGTTATCTCAATTCTGGACTTCAAATTATACTACAAAGCTATAGTGATTAAAAACAGCCTGGTGTTGGCAGAAAAGCAGACCTGCAGATCAATAGAACAGAATAAAGCAAACATGAAACAACTCCAGGCACATTCAGTTACTTTATCTTTGACAAAATACTTCCGCTGAGAAATGATAGTCTAACAAATGGTGCTGGGAAATCGGAGTTCTACATGCCAAAGATTGAACCTAGACCCATATCTCTTACCATGCATTAAACTAAAATTGAAATAGATCAAAGATCTAAATATTGAAACAGAAACAATCTGCTGGAAGATAACGCTGGTAAAAATCGTGAAGACATAGGCATAGTCAAAGACTGTGAACAGAACCTCAGTTGGACAAGAAATAATACCAAGAATCAAAAAATGCTATCACATCAAATTAAAAAGCTTCTGCACACAAAAGAAACAACCAACAGCAAAGATAACCTATAGAATGAGAAAAACAATTTTGCCTACTACTCCTCAAAATACTAATATTTAGAATTTAGAAAGAACTCAAAAAATTAAAACCCTCATATCCAGGTGGGGTGGCGCACGCCTGTAATCCCAACACTCAGGAGGCTGAGGCAGGAGGATCGTTGCAAGGTCCTGGCCAGCCTGGGCTACAAAGTGAGTTCATGACCAGTCTGAACTGCATAGTGAGACCCTGTCTCAATGAGACAAAAAAGAATTATAACTCTCAGATTTAAAGACTCAATTTAAAAGTGGGGGGAGCATCTGAAATGAATCCACACTTCTCAGATGAGGAAGTACAAATACCTCATAAGTACATGAAAAAAAAATTCAACATTTCTGACCATTCAAGAAATGCAAATTAAAACAACTCTGAGATTTTTATCTCACTCCAGAAAGACTGAATCGAACAGTAACAAATGCTGGAGAAGGCGGAGGCATGCACACGCTTCTTCCTTGTCGGTGGGAGTGTAAACTGGTAGGACTACTATGGAGATCAGTATGGAGATTCTTCAGAAAACTAAAAATAGAAATTCCATTTGACCAGACCATTTCCCTTCTAGGTATCTTCCAAAAGAGTAGAAGACATTACATTACAGTGATACAAGCACACATGTTTATAGCAGCACAGTGAGTAATAGCTAACTCTTGAAGCGTCCTATGCGTCCATCGACGGATGAGTAGATGAAGTGGTATTTGTATACAATGAAGTGTTTCTTCACTTCATACAAATGTGGTATTTGTATACAATGAAGTGTTTCTCTGCCACAAAGAAAGACCTGAGTCCTTCGTGGGAAAATGGGTGCACCTTAAAACCATAATGTTAAGTGAAATAAACCAGACACACAGGTTTAAATATCACATGGCTTCTCTTATATGAGAAACTCAGAATATAAGTAAG
The DNA here is from genome assembly GCF_000276665.1 of Chinchilla lanigera. NCBI lineage: Eukaryota > Metazoa > Chordata > Mammalia > Rodentia > Chinchillidae > Chinchilla > Chinchilla lanigera. Next base: position 5,332,520 of record NW_004955412.1, read on the forward strand.
GGGCAAAATAAGACAGATAAGACAAATAAGACAATGGTGGGGAGAAAAAGTTATTGTACCCTGGCATGGCCAATGTATTTAAAATTACACCTTGATTTAGTATTAATGTCTTAGTGTTTTATGTAGTTTTGGCCTGTTAGTCTGGCTATTAATGTGAGTTTATGATAATTAACTTGATAAGGCTTTTAAAAATAATAAATGGATCTGATACTGGCAAAAAAGAAACAGAATTTTTTAAAAGCAGGGGTTGCCAGGCATGGTGGCGCAGGCCTGTAATCCTAGCACTCGGGAGGCTGAGGCAGGAAGATCGTTGCAAGTTCGAGACCAGGCTGGGCTACAAAGTGAGCTCAAGCCCAGCCTGAACTGCACAGCGAGACCCTGTCTCAAAAAAAACAAAAATAAATAAATAAGTAAAAGCAGGGGTTGAGGAGAGGGGGCAGACTTTAGATGTGTGAATGTACCAATTCCCCTCAATGAATGCAGTCATTATGTACTGGAAACATGTACTAATAAGGATTTCAAATTACAAAAATTACAAAATTAAAAAAAGCAGATGATCCAGTCGTAACTAAGTTAGACAAGCAAAGAAATCGAAAACCCACACTAGCTGAGGGGGAAGCCCGAGGCAAGCCAGTCTATGCTGCAGAATCACAGAAGACTCCTGGGCTCAAAGGCACTAGGAAGTTCTCACAGTGGAGGCAGAGGTGAGGCTGAAATAGCAGAGCCGGATCCCAACTCCGGACCGTCCACAGCCCTGAGCAGGCGCAGGCTGCACTGCGGCCAGCATCCTCTTGGCACAGGTTAGGCCTTGAAAACAAATGTAAGTGCTGCGTGCCCCTACTTGCTGCATTTGTGGTTTGTCTTTCAACTAAGAGAGCGTAACTGACCAAAGGTCACAGCTGACCCGCTGTGCAATCCATCCCAGCCAGGCAATGGCTTCCTGGAAGACCCAGAGCAAACAGGAAGAGGAAAAAAAAAACAAAAAACAAAAAACAGGATGATGTAAAGAAAAACTTCAGCTGTGCAGCAAATCTAACAGCAACCAGGCAAGACAGGCGTGGAAGGAACGGGCACAAAAAGGTAAACTGACAGAAAATCTACCATGCTTGAATGTTTAGAGGGTCAACAGGGCCGTATTTGTACTCTCAAAGAGAAAGACTTGGTGAGAAATTACATAGAAAACTAAACAAATTCTAGTTTTTAATGATAGCCCAAACAAAACTTTGAATGATAAATAATAAATATTCATATTATACTAGATGATAACAGCAAAAATATTCATGTGGTCATAATAACAAAAATGGTAAGTATCAACCTAACAGAAATTCTGCATTAGTAGGTATTTTCATAGAGTGGGAGAAAGGCAGGTGAGGGGGAGGAATGGTAGAAGAAATTCTGTACAGCAGGTTAATAGGTCACCCACAAAACTCAATTTAAATAGCACGAATGTCATTTACAAATATGAAGCCGAACACCAAAAGAACAAGCTAAAAGAATTAAAAATTATGTGTTCTAAAGAGAAGTAAAAAGGAAAATATTGCTAATTATTTCATAATAAGATATAGGGAAGCATTTTATTTTTAAGCCATATATAACTTTGCTAAAGTTTAAATGTAAAATAATGATTAAAAAGCAATTGAGCTGGACACGGTGGTGCACACCTATATTCCTAGCATTTGGTAGGCTGAGGCAGGAGGATCACTGCAAGTTTGAGAACAGCCTGATCTACACATTTTTGGGGGGGTGTACTGGGAATAGAACTCAGGACCCTGTGCTTGCCAGGCAGGAGCTTATGCTGCTGAGCTATACCCGCAGCCCCCAGCCTGGACTACAAAGTGAGCTGAAGGCCAGCCTGAACTGTACAGTGAGACCCTGTCTCAAAAAGACATAAATAAATAAATAAATATAAACATAAAAGACAATTGAAAATTTTTTTAAAAGCAATAAGAATGCAACAATTTTGACAATCAACAATGAATTGCATATGGATATATAGAATTTTTAGAAATCAGTAGAAGTCTAATACCACAATTACATCAACAGGTGGTGCGTAAAAGAACTAAAAGTATAAGTAAAATGTAAAATCATTTCATCTCAGAATTAAAGAAATGAAAGTTTAAAAATGAGATTCCTTCTAGATATATTCTAGAATTGAAAACACATGTCCAGCCGGTGTGGTGGCACATGACTGTAGTCCCAGCACTTGGGAGGCTGAGGCCGGAGGATCTTCGTGAGTTTGAGACCAGCCTGGGCTACAAAGTGAGCTCAAAGCCAGCCTGAACTGCATAGCGAGACCCTGTGTCAAAATGACCAAAAAAAAAAAAAGAAAGAAAGAAAAAAGAAAATGCACTTCCACACAAAAGCTTGCATATGATGTTCATAGCAATATTTCACAACAGATAATAAAAGGAAATAACTCATTTGTTAATCAATGAAGAGATAAAAGCTCGTATGAGCTCACCGTGGAGTATTATTCAGTAGTAAAAAAGAATAAAATTCTGATACAATGCACATCATGGATGAATTACAAAACATAGTAAGTGCTCGTTCACTTTTGGTGTTTTGAGACCAGGTCTCACTCTGTAATTCAGGCTGGCCTTGAACCCACCATGCAGCCCAGGCCAGCCTCAAACTCACTGTGATTCTCCTGCTTCAACCTCCTAAGTGCTGGTATTACAGGAATGCAGCACCCAATTAGAAACGCGCTAAATGAAAGAAATCAGTCCTGAAAGGCCGTATATTGCCCAACTCTATTTATATGGAATGTCCAGAGTAGGCAATGCCACAGAAACAGAAACTAGATGAGCAATTGCCACAGGCTGGAAAGGGAAGGATAGGCAATGCATGCCAATGGGCACGGCACTTCTGTCTGGGTTATAAAATATTCTAAAACTAGACAATAATGAAAGTTTCACAGTTCTTTTAATGCGTTAAAAGCCCCTGAATTTTATACTTTTTAGCAGTATTATGATATACGAATTTTATTTCAATACAGCCATAATTTTAAAAGATTAATAAAGCCACAAAGGACATTTCACAATACCTTTAAAAAATAAGAAATAAGAAGTGTCGACAGCCCAGGGTGGCAGCTCATATCTGTAACCCCAGCACCCAGCCTGAGGCAGGAGGATCGACGTGAGTTCGAGGCCAGCCTGAGCTGCATAGTGAGTTCAAGGCCAGCCTGAACTACATACCGAATCCTTGTCTCAAAAAAAAAGTGTAGACAGAAGAAAATAGTAAAAATAAGAAATAAAAGAAAAGTAAACCACCACAATTTAAGAGAGTTGTACTGCTGAATAAATGAATGATGAAATTATAAAAACCTTGACTTGTAGAGTTACACTGAAGCTCATGTCTTGAAGTCAAACACAGTTAAGCACAACACTCATGTTTCCTTTGATAAGTCATTTCTACATGCAGAAGTTGTATTTTACACGCCAGTTACCACCAGAAATGTTACATAAGCGAAATAGTAGGCTTTTATAGGTACTGAATCACTAGGGATTAGAATAAACGCTTTTACAGTCTATTTCACCAACCCTGAAGTAGGACTATTATCTTCTTGGCTTGAGAAGCAACAAAGAATAAATGAGACTTTAAGAAAACTATTAAAACCACTGGCTCCCC
>NW_004955412.1:5337951-5347747 GCF_000276665.1 Chinchilla lanigera
TTGATAATTTCCTACCATTTTGTCTGTAATTTGCTAAGTCCCCCCTATTATTATGTTATCCTTCTTTTATTCTTTAAAATTAAAAAAAAAAAAAAAAACCACTGGCTTACAGCAAGCAGATACCATATTTCTAAAATCGACTTGATCTACCCTAATGCAAAATATTCCATTGTTATTTATTTAGATTGTTTCCCAAGTGTATACACACCCTGAGATGGGGCTTTCAAGTAGCTTTTTGCCAAATGGATTACAGAGGCAAAAATATCATCAAAGACCCAGAGATGCTATCAGAGTATTACAAGAAAAGACTTGGAAGGTGTGTGCAGCTGGAAAGCCAAAAAACCTTTAATCCAAATAAATCGTGAGCCAGAAGTTTCATTTTAAATGGGAGAGAATGAGATCAGCCTCTCCCAAGAGCCAACTCACTTCTTTCCAGTTTATTTCCATGACAAACCCACCAGAAATTATGAGATTTCAATGACAATGTTAGTTTTTCATCATTTCTGAGTTGATTTTATCAGTCAGGTATAAACAAACTGTAATCTTCTCCAAGAAACGTCTGCTAACATAACCTACATAATTTTTTTTGTTGACACATATTGTCTCTGTCAAAGCAATTCTTAAATAGTTCTTGTAACTTATAAATAATACATATAATTTCATCCTCGGCACGGGTACCTAAACAAACATCAAATAAAACTAAATTTTTAAGTTTTTTAAAGAAAATAAAAACAAAAAGGTACTAGTCTAAGGAATAGGCTATTCAAGCACATTTTTCAGACATCTGGGAGGCCAGGAGTTCATGTAAATCTTCTAGCCCTATCTAACGCACCATCTCCTCAGCCTCTTTACTGTTATGAGTTAGAGAACCTATAGCAATATTAAAAGCTACATGTTATAGCCATAGTCTTGCTAATATAATATTAAAATAAATCCAAACATTCCTATTCAAGAATAAAATTTCTCACTCTCAAGATGATCATTTTTTATGTTCTGCAATTTTCCTGAATATATTCAATTTTCAAATAAAATTCAAACTTATTGAAACATTTTGATATGCTTTTTTATAGTAAAATGACCAAAAAAACATTACTTCAGTGACAGCTGAATTAACACATATCACCCAACAATACAGGCAAATATATTTTCACATTAAAGGAAAGATAAAGAAAATGTAGCTTTTTTTTTTTTTTGTCTTTTTGAGGCAAGGTCTCGCTATGCAGTTCAGGCTGGCCTTGAGCTCACGTTGTAGCTCAGGCTGGCCTCAAACACGTGACAATCTTCCTACCTCAGCCTCCCGAGTGCTGGGATTACAGGCATGCACCTCCACGCCCAGCAAAATGTAGCATTTATACATAATGGAGTACCAGTCTGTCATAAAGAAGGATAAACTTGATTCATTTGTCAGAAAATGGGGCAGCACCTTGAGATCACAATGTTCAGTGAAATACATTAGACACACAAACTTAAACTCATGTAATTTTCCTTATATGAGAAGTCGAAGTATTAATAAATTTAAGATCAAAATAAAAGATAATGTGAAACAGGGAGGTAGATCTTTTGCACAAGGAAAAGGGACCAGGAGATGGAGGGGGACGGGGTTCTAAAAAAGAATTAAGAAGTGTTACGTACGCACACCAACTCCCCTCAGTGAGTGTGAGCACTATGTACTACAAATATATACTAAGAGAAACAAAAATTTTTAAAAAGAAAGTTCCGACCTTCAGTCAGCTTTTACTGAGGTCATATTTTATGCCACACCCTTGTAAATTAAGTTACTCTAGATAACTTTTCTTTCTTTTTTTTTTTAGATAACTTTGCAAATTTCTCAATAACCGTGGCTGATTGAACGCTTAACGTGCACCAAGCACTCCATGAGGCACAGTACCCGATCATCCATTAAGCATTTCCAAAGCCTTCTGTGTAACAGCTTTCCTCTTTTGACAGTGAAAACGGTGAAGTATGATTACTTTCAAAGGACACTCTATGAAAGTCTGGAAACGTGCGTAGACAAAAGACTGCACCTACACAGCTGAACTGTGGTGACTGACGAGCCAACCCAGACACAAAAGGAGCCGGCAGCATACAGCGTGTTTTATCGCTATTTTAGCAAAGACTGTGGCCCTCAAAAAGGGGATTTTAGCATTCAAAAGCCAAATAATCCTTGCAGCCCGCGAAATAGGTAAGTGTAGATCTGCTCTGATTTAAGTGGGAGAAGAAAGCCGTATTCTTCTTCCTTCACTTCCCAAAGCGAACTCTGAGGCAGACACTTCCAAAAACTTTTGGACTCCATAGACGATATTCTGAAAAGCACGGAAGTAGACAGAAGGATTGATATTGAAGACCCGACAGATCTTTCTGGCAGTCATTGGACCAAGTATCTTACAAGGTTCTTGTAGACAAAAATAGATAAATGTGGGTTAGACGATAATATGTACAGTTAATTGCGTATAACAGTAGATCTGCCCATCCAATGCAAAGATTTTAGTGTTGCCCGAAGGCCTTACCTGGCCCTATCTCATTCAACATTTTTCATCAAAAACTTGGTGAAGTCATAGCAGTTTTGCCTGAGAAACAAAATGGAAAATAGTTTACTGTAGTCTAGCTGTTGACTGTCCCCAAGGCCCATGTGTAACAGGCTTAGTCCCCCCTTGTTACCATGGAGAGGCAGTGGAAACCAAAAAGACAAGCCTTCCCATCACAGAAGCGTAACCCTGAAGGAAATGGTGAGGACCCAGCCCCTCCTCTTCCTCTCCCCTTCACACCTTGGCCACGAGGTGAACACGTCCTCTAAACTGTGTTCCAGCCATGATGTGCTGTCTCTTTCCCTACCAGAGGCCGAAAAGCAATGGGTCAGCCCAGCATGGACTGAAACCTCCAAACATGTCCGCTGAAATAAACCTTTTCTCTTCAGAAGGTGATTATCTCAGGTATTTGTCATAGTCATGGAAAGGTAACATTCTATTTAAAATTATTGCAAAATTTCTAGGAGAGAAATTTATAGCAGTGAATACCCATATCAGGAAAACAGAGCAAGTGCAGATAAACAACTTAATGATGAACCTGAAACTTCTAGAAAAAGAAGAGCAGGCTAAGCCAAAAGCTTTTATGAGAGAGGAAATTATAAAGATCAGAACAGAAATTAATGCATTGGAGACTAAGGAAACAACACAAAGAATCAATGAATCAAAGAGTTGTTTCTTAAAAGATTAAATAAAATCAACAAACCCTTATCCAACCTTATCAAAAAAAAAGAAAGAAATGACTCAAATCCATGCAATTAGGAATTAAAAGAGTGAAATCGAAATGGACCCTGTAGAAATCCAGAAGATCATCCACACCTACTTTCAAAACTTGTATTCTAACAAAATGGAAAGTGCAGAAGAAATGGACAGATTCCTAGATACATATGAATTAGCAAAGCTGATATATGTATGAATACCAAAGAAGATATAAAAATCCTAAATAAACCAATATCAATCAATGAAATTGAAGATGTAACTAAAAACTTACCAACAAAGAAAAGGCTAAGCCCTGATGGATTCACTGCCAATTCTACAAGAAACTTAGAGAAGATCTGAAACCACTATTTCTCAAACTCTTTAATGAAATTGAAAGGGAAGCAATAATCCTAAATTCATTCCTGGAAGCAAGCACTACCCCGATATCAAAACCAGAAAAGGACCCAACCAAAAAAGTGAGCTGCAGGCCAATCTCCCTAATGAACATAGATGCAAAAATCCTCAGTAAAATGCTCCAAGCAGAAGGCAGCAAATCATCAAGAAGATTATACATAATGACCAAGTGGGATTCATCCAGGAATGCAGGAATGGTTCAATATAGGCAAATCAATAAATGTAATATACTATATCGACAGAGCCAAAGACAAAAACCACATGATCATCTCAATAGATGCAGAAAAAGCTTTTGATAAAGTCCAACACTCATTCATGATAAAAATCCTACAGAAAATTGGAATAGATGGTCTTTACCTCAATCTGATAAAAGCCATCTATGACAAACCAACAGCCAGCATCATACTAAATGGACAAAAACTGAGAGCTTTCACTTCAAAATCAGGATGTCCACCTCAAAATCCCAAAAGTTAACTCACTTCCACCCTAGTACAAGTAGTTTTCAGATATGAATTCCCTACCCATCTATTTACCTCCACCACCGAACTGCAGTAGGATCGCTTACAGACCATAAGGCATGCTAAAATTGAAAGAACCCACACTAGACTTCAAGAAGCCAAAGTAGCCAAGTGAGGGTTGAGGACAGAGCTCAGAGGCACAGCACCTGCCTGGCAAGCGTGAGGCTGTGAGTTCAATTCCCAGTACCAAAAAAAAAAAAAAACAGTAGGCAAGTGTGGCCCAGGTTTACCTCTTCAGCATGCCCATAGTCGGGTACCCCAGAAGCTGAGATTGAAGAATCTCTTGAGCCCAAGAGTTCAAAATCAGCTTGGATAACATTAATGAAATCCCATCTCAAAAAGATAAATAAATACTTTTTAAAAGCCACATGTTAAATTAAATGGTCTTGTCGAGAAAGATATGAAAACCAGTGTAAGGAACCAAGATTAATGCAAAAACCAGGAGGGCAAGAAGTAACTGATCCAAGGATGGCAAGGAGTAGTCTGACTCAGATTTTAGTCTTTTGTTTTGCTCATATAAACCAGCTGGCGAGTGGAACATGCACTGATCAGCTAATCAGTTAGACAAAAATCCCAGTAAAATGAAAATCCCAGCTAACCCCTAATGCTGGGATCGGCCGTTAGTTGTGTCTGACTTTGCCATTGTTGCTAGTACTACTGTTCTATGAAAGGCAACACGTGTCTGTTGGAAGGAAAGACGAAAATTGTCTCCTTTAATGTCCAGTAACAGGAGCTCTATGCTTCGTGCTATTAATAATATCCACACTACAGGATGTTTTTAGTGAACTCAAAACTCCATGGAAAAATGTTTAGAACAATGTCCGGTAAAACAATGTGCTGTTAATCTACTCCCATCATTGTCATCATCCTAGCATCTATCAGTCCCCTCAAACAGCATACAAATCTTGTGGATCAACTCCAGGGTGGCTCCTGCAGTGGTGGTATAGGCAACTCAAGGTACTATGAAGTGGAAGCATCCACCCGGTCTAGACTAGAGACAAGGCTAGATGTAGGGCATACAGGAACAACATCTTTAAAATGACTTCAGCCTGGAATATAGCTCAGTGGCAGAGCACTTGCCTGGCAAGTGCGAGCTCCTGAGTTCATTTCCCAGTACCAAAAAGAAAAAAAATAAATAAATAAACAAAATGACTTTAACCTCCCTAAGGCGTGTCTTCTGCTAATTGCCTTCTCTGGGCCAAAAGAGTGCTCATACTTCCTGTAGGCCTTGCCTCTGGAGAATCTGTATAGGTTGGAGATTAGATTAAGTAAAAGCAAGTAATAATCTAGGATGTTCATTAAACTAGCGTTGCAGTGATAGTGGCATCATGAGAACGCTAGGCAGGTAAAGTATCTGCTAAGGTCTCTACAAGTTTACAACTACACAAACTTGTAGAGAAATTTGGTTTTGGACTTTGATAGAGAAAAGACAGCTCAAACCCTGGCCACCAGCTATACTTTGAAACGACCAAGTTAGGGCAACTTTTTCATCTCCTAGGAAGAATCTGAAAATATTCTCTGTTAAGTATTTTTTATTTGGAATTCCAGCCCGATGTGGAATGGGAAGTCAAGTTGGACAGGAAGATTATATGAGACTTTGTGAGGATTATAAATAATGCTGTCAGGAGAATTCAGAGGTATAAAAGGTGTAGGATATAGTATTACAAGCAGAAGAGAATATAGTTAGAGAGAAAACTGTGCAACGTATGACAAAAACTCAGTTTCCACAATCCAACCCTGTGTATAATTCACAGAGACAATTTTATAGATCACCACTGGACCTAACAGAAAATGTCTACCTGCAATTAGTACTTCTTCTAGAGCTGATACGGGTTTGAGGAGCAGTTGAACAAAGACTTGTGTCATATTGTAGTCTTTTTTTCTTATTTATGTATAGTATATGTTTTATAAATATTCAGATATTCTTACAGAGTTTTCCTTAGCTGCTGTTTTTGCCTAATAATGTATCAAGAAACTCTTTCCGTATCATTAGTGTTGTGTCAAATGTCTCATTCATTCACAAATATTTACTAAGCATATATTACATACTTTCTAGGCACCAAAGATAGTGGTGAATAGGACAGAATATGAATCTCCCAGTCTCAAAGGGATTTCAGTCTGATGAGAAAGGAAATCAATAAATGAACTGAGAAGGAGAATTCTGTGACTGACAGGTGCTGTGCAAAGAATTAAAATAGAATGGTGTGATTGAGCGTCTGAGACTATGGTCAACTGGATAGTAAGAGGCAATACTGCTAAGGAAGTAGCATTTTGCTTGAAGTCAAAATGATGAGAACCAGGATGCAAAGACTTAATTAAGAGCACTTCAGACAGAGGGTAGGGATTTAGCTCAGCAGCACAGCACTTGCCTGGCAAGCACAAGGTCGTGAGTTCGATTCCCAGTACCAGAAAAAAAAAACAAAGACCAAAAAAAAAGAGCACTTCAGACAGATGGAAAGCTAGTGCCAGTACCAGAGGCAGAAAGGAGCTCAGCCTGTGCAAGAAACAGTGACGAGCACGGCTGGGTCTAATGGTGAGGGAGCAGAGGTCACATAGGCTAAGAAGGCCTCGGTCCCACCGCAGACATGAGAAGATCTTGTGGCTTTATTCTAAATGTGAAGGGACACCACTGTAGGTTGTTTTTTACAAAATTATGTATGGTGGGGGGAGAGAATGCTTCATCAAGGTATAACATATGCCACAAAATCTCCCAGTTTTCAGTCAGCAATTTTACTAATTTTAACAATGTGTACAATTATGTAAACAATACTACAGTTATAATGTTAAACATTTTTGTCACCCATCCTCTCAACCCCTAACAACCACTGATTTGCTGTCACTAGACTTCTCTAGACTGTGTTATCGATGGATCCGTAGTTAGGATGGCTGCATAATTTGCAGGCCTAGTGCAGTATAAAAATACAGAGCCCCTTGTTCAAAAATCATCAGGAATTTCAAGGGAACAAGAGCAGAGCATTAAACCTAGAACAGATCCTTTCTGGACGTGAGTCCTCGTGTGACCACACAGTCACTCATGAGGCCAGCTCTGTGTAAGGCATGTGTGTTTTTGTGTCTCTTTTTTGACTAGCATGAAAAGATCCAGCCATGTTATTGCATATAGCTGCAGTTAGTCCCTTCTTATCCATAGCTGTACTTCATTATATGAAAGTACCATAATTTGTCAATGGATGGATATTTATATGGTTTTTAGTCTGGAGTTGTTTTGAATAAAATTGATAATGAGCATTCAAATATGAATTTTGCATGATATCTTTTTTTGGTTGTATGTTTATTTTATTTTTTTTTTTTTTTATTTTTTTGGTTTTTCTCTGGTACCGGGAACCGAACTCACGACCTTGTGCTTGCCAGGCAGGTGCTTTTTGCCCCTGAGCTAAATCCCCAGCCCCTTTATTTTATTTTATTTAAAAATATGGAATGCTTCATGAATTTGCGTGTCACCCTTGTGCAGGGGCCATGCTAATCTTCTCTGTACCGTTCCAATTTTAGTATATGTGCTGCCAAAGCAAGCATGTGCATGATATCTTTTGAAGAGAAGTTTTTAGTGTTGAGTAAACCCACATTATTAACTTTTTACTTCTATGGCTCACACTTTTCTGTGTCTTACCTAAGAAATTTTTGTCTAACCCAAGGTAACAAAGATTTTCTGCCATGCTTTCTTTCAGAAATTTCATAATCTGAGATTTTACATTGAAGTCTGTGATCTACTTTGAGTTAGTCTGGTAGATCGTGCAAAGTGTGAGTCACAGTTGTTTACTTGCTTATGGGTGATCATCCCTTTTGCCATCCTTCTTGATGGAATGGTCTATGGCTTACATGTAGGTCTGGGGTCCACTGAAGAACTTTAACCAGAAAAGCAACAGCATCCCTTAGCTGAGCATGGGGACACTCACCTATAATCCCAGCACTCGGAAGGCTAAGACAGATAGTGAGCTCAAGGCCAGCCTGAACTACACAATGATACCCTGTCTCAAAAATGTAAGAGTGACAAGATCCTTTAACAAGATCATGCAGCTGCTACAAAAAGCATGGATTATAATAAAGCAAAAGAGGAAGAGAGATCAGTTAGAAGACTATTCAGAGCTCAGGTGAGCAACTATAGAAGCTTGGACTGGTTTTAAGCAGAAGAAGGCAATCTCATTGTAGTTTCCATTGGCATTTCCCTACTTCCCACTGATGCTTAGCATTTTTCACTTGCTTATTTTTCCATCCATTTATCACCTTCAATCTATTCCAATCATTCCTCCCTGCCTTTTTTTTTTTTTTTAACATTTAGATCTAATAGCCACTGGAGAATTTTAAGCAAAGACTAGCAACATTTCATGGCAATTTTGTGATTTTAACTGGCACTTCCTGAATGTCTAATAATGTTGATATCTTTATGTGCCCATTTCCCATCTATGTTATATCTTTGGTGGAGTGCCTATTCAAATCACATATCTTTTTTAACATTTAGTTCTGTGATCCATTTGGAGGGCTTAAGCAGAGGAGTGACAAGATCTTTCAACAAGATTATGCACCTGCTCTGAGGAGAATGGATTATACGAAGCAATTTGCAATCAGATGAATTATGAGATTACTCCCAGGCCAAGTAAGAAATAATGGTGTGAGACAGGGAAAAGAGAAATGGACAGGTTTGAAATGTATTCCAGGAGTAGAGTTGCTGGAAGCTGGAAGCAGATTAGCTGAGGAGAACTAAAAGGCAGAATCTGGAGTCACTATCATATTTTGGGCTCAGAAGATAAAGATAGAAAATTCTTGACTAGAATACAAAAGACTAGCAGATGGTAAAAGAAGCAGGAGTGGGGGGTGGCTGGTTTGGGTGCTCTTGAAGATATTAGAGACACATTGGAAAACACAAGTCTGGGGTATTACACAGAGATGAAAGCCAAAGGTGTAAAACAACTGACCTGTGAACAATATTTTTTTCTTTCTTGGTCTTTTTGAGACAGGGTCTCAATATGCAATTCTGGCCCACTTTGAGCTCACTTTGTAGCCCAGGCTAGCCTCGAACTTGCAACGATCCTCCTGCCTCGGCCTCCAGAGTGCTGGGATTACAGGCATGCACCACCACGCCCAGCTGTGAACAGTATTTATATGTTTAGAGTAATTCTATGGTTCCATTATTTATTTGTACCCTAATGCTTTTCCAACTGTACTCTGACAAGACTTAGTGTGTATAAAGCCCTTTTTGAACCATCTTGGCATGAGCTGTGGGATCAAGCAGTAAAGACTCCACCACTCACCCTCATCTCACACCCTAGGACTCTCCTTCCACTCGGTTTACATGTGGGTGCTTCCAAACAAGAACTTCACTGAAGAGATTTAATTGCATTAAGAAACAAAAATACCTAGGTCACTTGCTCCTCCTACCCAAGTTTCACAGTGTCTGCTCATCATAGACCAGGTTTCTCAGGAAACAGATTTTGAGACACAGACTATGCACAATAGGTTTACAGAGGTATGCTGTCCTGTAAAGGAACACATGAAGTAGGATTAAGTAGAAGAAGATGAACTTGGTAGAGTGATGCACTCCTGTAATTCTAGTACTCTAGGAGCTTGTTATGGTTTGTGACTAAATGTTCCCCAAGCCTCATGCAGTCATGGGGTGGGCTTCTAGAATTT